>NC_044581.1:14430000-14507500 GCF_901933205.1 Camarhynchus parvulus | reverse complement strand
ATATGCCACACATTAAACAAACCCACACGTATACAACACAGCTTTTAAGAGATTTCTCTTTTCCCCAGGATAGCCCTTCCTGTCTTAGAAGGTCTTGGTTTTTCTTGGTTTTTAGCACCCTATCCCTCAAGCACTGGTCCACTACCACCATCACCACCAGAGAGGAGTTCAAGCCATATCCAGTATCCATCAATACTGCCAATAAATCAGGTGGAGGTAGATTTATTATTCTTATTTCATGAGGAAATTGCTGATCAGCTCTGCTTGTTATCCAAGATAAAGGCAACAGAAAAAAATGCAGAGATTTGCAATAAAGACAAGGCGTGCATTTTCCTACAAAGGCATCTTCCAAAGAGAATTCCTTTAAAAAGTTCATTTAGTTTTTTTCCTTAATACTTGTTCTTTTTTCCAAAAGGTATTCTCTCACTAATTTCTACAGTTTACAAAACCCAGACTAAATAAAACCTGACAAAAAGAAACCACAGTCTTCCCAAGTGCTGTGCAACCCACAGCAACATAACCGACAACTTTATGTTCATTCAGTGAGATAATTGTGGCCACCATAGATGTTTTCCAAGGGACTGTCTAGTTCCTGTAAGCACCATCTTTCAGGAGACTGCCCAGAGTAGCAATTTTTTGCTGAAATGGATCCCAGATACTCGTGTAGTTGGAACATGGATGGACTCTTCCTTCCCACAGACTTACCTGGTACCAGGCAGTGGCACCCAGCAAGAGAACCTGGGTGGGTGTAGAGCCAGTTTTCTCCCTCAGGTTGCTTTCTTTGCTTTCCAAGGACTCAGCTGGTTCCTCATATGGGATTGTTCCATATGTTCATGTTTCCTGCTCACATCCACATTGTCATCTCCCCAAACCTGCAGATCTGGGATGCTGGAGGGGCTGTCTCCCCCTGCCACTCCCTCCTGCCTTCCCTTGCCTCTTATCAAGACTGTGGAATGTTTTTTCTCCCAGCTCCTTTGCTATTTATCACATCTCTTCCATCACCTGTAGTGCTTTTCCTGATTTCTATTGCTCTTTGCCATATACTTTTCCTTGACTTTCTGTCAACTCTCCTGGCATCCCTGAAAGTTTCCATTTTTTAATTCTCTACCTATCAAGGCTACTAAAATAAAACTCTGCAGAATGACTGATCTTGACATACAGGTCTAAGAAAAAAAGATTTTTTTAAAATCACTATTACAAATACTGAGTATTATTACTGAATCAGTTAATGAAAAACAGATCGAATATTCTTCTCTTTTTGTAGGGGTTGAAATAATTAAAATGCATGATGTAATTGTCCATACTTTTTCTGTGAAAATAAGAAACCTACATTCAACAACTCCATGTTCAGCTGTTTTTCCAGCTGGAAGGATGGAAAAAAAAATTAGAATATCCATTCATTCTCTGAAGAGGAAGCGACCAATCTTTACACAACACAAATTAGTTTATCTAGAACTAATATTTTATATTTAACATAGAAGCTGATCCAAGATCTTGGCTTTATCTAGATGAAAGGCAGGCTGCTTGCATATTGGTGAGGCAATCCTACTTAACTAAAGTTAAAATTGTGTACATGGAAACTACTTCTATAGGAGCAAAATTAAGGGAAATAAAAACCTGAAAAGTCTGAAAGCAGTCATCAGCCAAACCTTTCTTCAAATGGACATTTTCCAGGTACCAAATGATGAGAAAACATTATACATGCAGCCTAAGTTATTGAGGTGAGGCTGCACTGTGTTCATGTAACCAGAAACATCAAGTTTCCTTCCTCTAGGGTACCTCTCTGGGCTTTAGACAAATGATGGAACATTTGCACCTGGAAAGAGACCAATAAAACAAAAACATCCCTAAGATACTAGAGTAACACACATACACACCCACACCTGTAGTGAGAGATTGATTTGCCTTCCAACAGGAACTACAATCCTACAATCTCTATGACCCACAGACCTCAGGAACAAAATGATGCTCCCTCCTTACAAAATCGTGTTTCAGAGTGTACCCTTTGCCCTCTCAGAGGGGCAGGAATGGGATGCTCGCCCAGGGTGGTAGCAGAGATGTGTCCAGCAAGAAGGAGGAGCAGAGCCAACCCCCTCATTATTCAAACACCCATGTGATGCTGGGGACCCCAGAAGCAAGGAGTCACCTTGGCCAGGACCAGCTACAGAGGCAGCAATGAAGCCTGTGAGCTCCTGCTTGCCCTTTCCAGCCCCAGGGTGGGATTCTGCCTCTTCCTCAGCAGCCTCACACACAGAGCAAGCACCACTGCAGGTGACTTCACCACGTGGCTTTGCTTCCCTCACACACACTCAGGTGTGCATGCACAACATGCTGACACAGGGGCACAGATTCTGATCCTTTCATTTGTTGCAACACTGCATCCATGGTAAATACATCCATCCTGCTGCAGTAAATCATCATTTTGCAATGGATATATACCTATATTATTACTGTAATACTGATGTACTGAACCATTAGTATAAAAAAGCAAGCAGGTGATAAAAATGATGCAAAGACTCCCATAAAGTAAGAAACAAAACCCAAACTACTGTAGCAAACATTAGCACTGAGATAAGTAAATTAGTGATTATTCTGGAGATAAATTAGTGGGTAGATAGGAGTAGGTAAAGTATATGTGGCTGCTCGTATCTTTTCCAGTTGGGAGCTGTGAGCTGTGCCTTCTAGAATCTATGTAGTGTCAGTGCAATAATATGGATGGATATTTAGGACTAGGCTATGACCATGACTCTGAGGCAATTGCCTTCCATAGAAGTCAGCACACCAGCAAATTTCATCCTTATTAACTTCGCTGCTTTTATACATCGCGCTAATTAAAAACCCTACCATAAAAGTTGCTCTCAGACACTTTGCATAGAGTAAATATGCTGTGGGAATCCAGTGTAACTGCAAATTTGCCTCTAAGTAGAAAACAGTCAGTGACCCTGAAGAGATCAATTTTTAGGCAGCCATACAAGGTATCCATGGAACAGAAAGATTAACTCTTCTCAGCACATTTCAAGACTCCCAGTGAAACCAAATCTTCAGAGAAAACATACATTCAGAATGGCTTTGGAATCCAGACCTAATATATGGAGAAACTTTCAAAGCAGGTCATTTATTTGACATAATTGTGCTAACATCCCTTTAAGCTGTGCAAACCAGAAAGATCATTTCAAAATATTAACTTATTTCTTGCTATCAACAACAATGCAATTAATTCCCCTCAATAAAGATTGTTTTTGCAAAAGAGCAATAAGGTGCCTCTGCAGGGGGCATCATTATCATTAAATAATCACACCCCAGGAGACGGGAGGCTGTGCGCTGCACCATGTACATTTTAGCACTCCAGAGTATGATTAGTTTGTGCTAACCACACCCCACAACAGCTAATTGGGAAAAGACTATAAACTGAGGAGGGTTCAGGATTCCTTTTATTTTTGGAACTGACAGGGAAGCCAGGAGGTTTTTTACCAGTCCCATGGAAAAGGTGTCCAGGTGTGACCTGGCAAGGCACAGTCTTGCTCTAGCTGGCACTGGAGCCCATGACACCAGCCTGTTGTGGTATTGCACTTTAATATCTGCAGCCTCAAAAAATCACATGAACCATTCCCTACATGTAACAAGGGGGCTAGGTTAGGACTTTGGGATGGTGTATTTTCATATGAAAACCAAACCAGGCCTAGCTGTTCTGGTCAGATAGAACCATGGAATCACTGAAGTTGGAAAAGACCTCCAAGATCATCAAGTGCCACCTTCAACCTCATACCATATCAGGAAACATCATGTTTACTCACTTTTTGAACACTTCCAGGGATGCTGATTCCACCACTGCCTATATATATGCAGGAAAACAGACACATATTATTTTAATGGAAAGGCTGCTTCTTATCTGCTGGATGTCTTATATCATTTTGGACAGTCTGCTCTGATATATGGCAAACCTTTGGAAATAGATTGAGTGTTTTAAAAATACATACTTCCAGAACATAGATAATTGCTTTGCATGGCGTTGGATTCCTGAGGACTCAGTGGGTGGGTTTTTTTCCCCGTTTAAACCAGTGGTCTTTACCACAGAATTCGCCCTGGCAATTAGATACCCCTGCTATGCATGGACGCTGTGACGATTACACTCCAGATTTGTCAATTTTCCCCTGCTGAAAAGAACACGTAAGAAAATTGTGAAAGAATCATCTCACAATTTGGTTGGGAACAAAGCAGAAACCACCTCCTCATTCTGGAGATGAAATTCAAGCCTGCTTTGACAGCCTGAGGCGTGACTTCAAAGGCAGCTGCATGGGCTCAGGATGAGCTCTGTGTATCCAGAACCATGCGCAAGGGTAAAGAAGCTCAGTGACCACCCCAGAGTGAGCCAAGCCTCACTGCTGGAGTCCCAGCAGCCCTTCCCTGGGACACTGCAGGCCCCTCAGGAGCTGCTGAAGATGTAAGAGAAGCAGGAATGCAGGAGAATGGCAATTCCTCAAGGGATGGTGGGGACATCATAGAGATGCCCCCCATGGGTGTGGAGGGCACACACCCAGGACAAGGCCACAAGACCAGGGACAAAGAAGATTCCACAGCCACCTGAAGACTGTGAGAAACTGTGGCCACAGCAAGTCCTTACCACACACAAACCCTCTGGGGGCAGGATATGAACCCAGACCTGTGCAGAGGAAATTAGTGAGCAGCACTTGTTGCTTGTATTCCTAGCTTGGACTATCTCTATATTCAGTTCTGTTACCCGTTTCTTGTCAGAAATTGAGAAGACTGAAAATTTTCTGCAAGAGCTTTGGGCTGGATGCACCAAGTCTTACCAAAGAGCCCTCCTTCCTCCTCAGGAGCCAAGAATTTTGCTGGGTTGGGAGTGTCATTAAAGCTGAATTAGCAAAGCCTCTCTCATTTGTGGGTCAGACCAAGCTGAACAATGGCTGTTAAGAGAATAAAACAAAAATGGAGAAGGAATTAGAGATACAGTAATTCAAATGAAACAAAAAATATGCATGAAATAGCAATATACTTATTGTTAACACAAGTTATTTTATAATCAATATTTAAAGTATTTTATCAGGAGTGTAACTGATACTTCATGACTATGCATGTGCAGGCAGTAAGGTATAGATTTATAAAAATGAGGGTTATCATAGCTTCAGTGTAGCAAGGCACAGCCGTTTTAAAATTGAAATTCTCAGATTTTATCAGTTATCTCTTTCCACAGGATAATGTAACTTTACAATTACTTAGCTCATAAAGAACTAATTTCATTCAGCTTCCAATAAATACTTTCAAAATAGGAGTCTATGGCAAGATTTCTTGAGTGGTCGAATCATGAACAATAATGGTCATACAGACTTTGAAGGAAAGTCTTGATAATGAGATTAATACCTGCAGGCTTCCCTCACAAAGATGTAGTTTTATAAGCAATTAATAATATCCTCCCTTTTCTGTTTTTTTGTATTACAAAGAAAATAAGTTATTGATTTCAACTGCAAAAATAACTATTTGCATAACATTGTTGATTGTATGTTCTACTAGCACAATCAGGATTAATTGAAGCAAAATATTTTATTATTTTTAAATGGGTAAAGATTTTATATATATTAGCATTTGAATCTGATTAGAACAGCCTGTTTACCAGCACTATTAGGAGCACAGCTCATATTACCATATTCAATCCACACCATGGCATAAAGCCTTCCTGTTGACACCTCTGTACAGACGTGTGGGCAGACCTCTGAAGGCATTCCTAAATTTTAAAAATGATGAGTACTAGCAACTATTTCTCAGCTTTTCTTACATTTTATATGTGATGTCCTTAATTAAATATTGTGAGTGAAACAGCAGACAGTGATCTACAGGAATTTTGCCACTGATTTTCGTTTTATCCACCTGATAAACCCCATTTTTAGCCCCATGTTTGAATGTGGGAGGGAGCTCACCTGGCAGAAGGGCAGCCAGAGCACCTGAGTTGCAGTCTGTGTCAATTGGTGATGGAGGAAGATCCCCTGCCTTTAGGTGGTGCTTCTGCTCTGGGAGAGAAGTGTCAGGTGCCACAAGTTTGACAACCTGGATACACCCTTGACCTGCAACAGGGCAAAGCCACAAGGCTGTGAGGAAATAATGTCATTCCCACCATGCTTCAACCTTCTCAACTGGGCATATTTCTAAACAGATCACATTTGCTATGAAACCACATCTAAACTTTATTTTATATTTAAATTGTATGCATGGTTACCTTAAATTAACTAGTTTTTGAGAACAGCTTTTCAGCAAGTACAACAGTTTCAAATGTAAAACTGAGGCAGCCCAGTGATACCACTTTTAAGTTGATGAACTAGTCATGCAATATACTGGCTCATTTCAAAATTTATATTCATACTCAGGTTCTCTGTCTGAGTAAACACCAAATTCTTTCTGGTTCCCAGACTGAAAGACTTTTTTTTCTATAGCTTATTTTTAAAATTAATTCATCATCAACCAAATGACTGACATCACACTGAGCAGGAGCTTTGGTAGCATCTTTTCTCATCTGATGTTTCCCTCCAGCCACCAGGAGCCAGACAACATGTGTGCTTTGCTGGGCCAGGTGTCTGAGAGAAAGAAAATGCATCCTCTGCTTGAAACAGCAGCACTGGATTGCTGTGGCTGGGAAAAAGGGGGAGTTCAACTACACTGGAGGAAGGAATGGATCACTTCATGTGCATGGTAAGAATTCACCTTATGATCCCCAGCTCAGCCACCATCAGAACATCAGAGCTGCTTTTTTGTCTAGCTGGGTTATGCACAAATTTTGGACTGTCACCAATTCAGGAGAGGAATCTCATCTGATCTGTTTTTCTCATGTTTGCTTTCCCTGAACAAATCCCAGCTGAGACAGATGCAATCAGAGACTTAACCAGAGAATTTTCATATCTTCCCACAGCAATCAACATTTTTTTTTTTAAAAAGAGTAGGAAAGAGAACCTTTGGGGGGGTGAGGGGGTGGCAAGAGGTAGTGTCAAGATTCACGGACATTAGGTTTTAAAGATGAGTACTATTTAGAACTATTTCTTTGCCCCAGTATTTGATTAGCTCAACTTGCTAGCAGGAAAAAATAATTTTAAACTCAAACAAGTTATTGAATTTCAGCTGGTTTGAATTTTTTAAATCTCTGATAGTCTGGCTAGTCATCCAACATGAATAGAAACAAAATAAAATGACACGGGACCAGTCCACAGGCAGATTAACAGGCACGGAAAGCACAGAGAGAAAAATGCAGCAAAAAATTAAAGGAAAATTCTAAATATCTAATAAATCTGAGAACTTCATAAACATTTTACACAGAAGAAAGAAACAAAATATGGCAACTAAATTATGCATTCAGAATCGTATGCTTAACTGGGATACTTCGCACTTGGATTTTGGTGAATGCCGCTTTTAATTCCATTGCAGATGTTCGTATTCATAACACGACTATGCCCAAATTTAGCCAATATCAAACTGCTTTTATATGTATACTACAAATATCAAATGCCTGCAAAAGAGGCAAGAATTAAAAAGTAGAGAATATAAACTGGACTGTGAAAGAGGAAAAGGAGAATAGATGAAAATCATTTTTAGAAACATCAGTCCTTGGAAAAATCACTATTAGCAAATTATCGGTTGCTTCTTCAAATAATAAGACTTTTAATCAATATGCAAAAAAATAATCAATTCCATCTCTCATTTTTTTATCCTTCTTTCTTTTGCTCTCATATTTTATGTACAGTAACTCACATTTCTCAGCCCACTGTGTAGCTATGAACTGAAAGCAAATATTCAGACAGTAAATGAAGCTGCAGTTTGTATTTATAATGCTCCTATAACTATGTATATATATATTATACAATCTCAATCTCTGTTAAAAAAAGAAGCAGTTCAATAGAAAGAGATCATTTTATTAAAAAATCATGAATGCAACTGCACTCATTCAACCTTAGAAATGTTTTGATGGCTTTTCAGCGCTGCAATATATTTAGATGGGAATATGTCATTAATATAAACAGCAGAATAGAAACTATTAAACTAACACAATTTAAAACTGAGCAAACCTGAGTATTTGATTAAAGTTTTTGTGCATTCTATACACTTGAACAGGTAACATAGAAGCATAATATTTTTGTTGATTTTTAATTTGTTAGAAGTATTACAATTGAAAAGCTAAATTTTCCAGTAGTTTGTATTTAGAAATTAGAAATCTGGTCCTGTAGGAACTTCTTTATTCTTATTTTCCAGGCTATACTCTGAATTTCAAGTGAAGTTTAAGATGGAAAGCAGCAATGATGCACATTATAGGAACCATCTTCTTTGTTACAAAGTAACACTAAATGTGCTGAGTTTGAGTCAGTGTACGTTTGGTAACTTTCAGTGATAAGAACAAAATCCAATTCCATATATGCTTAATGCATAAAGAATTTTTTAGAAGATTTGCAAATAAAACGCCGTGGTTAGAAAGGTCATCCATTAATATGTAGTCAAGCCTTTAATGGATGTGTTTATTTTTCTAGACTGAATAATTAGCTGAGCATTTTTTCCCCCAGAATAACATTGCATTGCATAAATGCAGAGACTTGCTTACTAAAAACAATTTAAATTGCACCTCGCACGCAGTATGTGCAACAACTGTGCTCCTCTCTCTAGGATATTAGGGGTAAATTTTTAAAGCAGTGCACAGAACATAATCTTGTTATTTCCTAAATGGATTTGTGTGCTTAAGACTCACACACAGCTTTGAAAAATTACCCCTTCAGAAGATTGACCTGGGCAAGGAACCGGAGTTTTAAACCTGGATTGAAGCAGAAGTTGTAACCCAGCTTGGCAGCAAAGGCTGGCTTAGCAAAACGACTTGCTGTAGTCATACTACTGTTTGAATGGCCAAATTAAAGAAACTAATTCTTATTCTAATCACATCCAGTGGAATTCTGATATGCTGACACCCAAAATTATGGCTCTGTCATTAGAGAGAGAATGAGTGGGAATGTTTTGAAATTTTTTCTGTAAATTATGAAATAGACAGGGGCCCAAATGACAAGATATGACACTTTTGTTTTTTTGATTATACAGTTAAAAGTTTTTAGTGCTCAGCTTCATTTCAAGGGTGAATCACATCAGAGTGGATCTAATCCAAATGAAATACCTTTAAGATTCTTACTTCTTCAACTATTAGAGATCTATCATGTCTCCTGCATGAAGCCTCATTTTCGTGTTAGAACAGATGGGCAAAATTGTCATTAACAGAAACTGACAACTCTAAAACTGAAATATAGATTTAGAAAGAAATCTAATGAATTAAATCAATGTTATTGCAATGAAAGCCAAAGAAATTAATAGTGATTTGTAAAGTTACCCTCTATTTTAACCTCAGTATATTTTAGTCAGTGTGATTTTACATTCACAATACCTTTTCAGACTCATTGTTAATGTCTTACTGTGTAATACACTCTTGTCTTAATATATCATCCATTCTTAGCAGAGTAGGACTCTGGGCTCCATTCAACCAGACCAGCCTGCAAGATGCTGAGAAACATGAAAAATCCAAATTTAGTTACATTTCCCCCTGTCCTGCAGCACAGAGGCAGTGGCACACAAGTTTCATGCAGTTCTAGAGAAGATGCCTTCTGTTTACACATGTCTAATCAAAATTACTTACAAGGATGCTGAAAACTCATGTCAAATAAACTCAGGGTTTTTTAAAAGCTTATTTAAAGTATGTATTTCATTTATTTCCAGCCCCTTAGCCCCAAAATAAAATATTTTCCAGCTAATATGTCTTGCTAGATATGTGGGGGTGGTTTTTTTTTCATTTGCATAGTAATACAACAATTAAATTTTTGGATACAGCATATATAAAGCCCTCAACGAGGACAAGTACCTTCACATTGTCCAAGGACACTTTGTTGTTAAACTATGGAAGCCAGTAGGCAATATATCAGATGGTTATAAATTAATTATCAGAGTCAAAAGACTCATCCCAAATTGCAATGGGAGCAGAAGCAACACTCCCAAAAGCCCTCCCAGGCGGAACAGCTGCAAACTCTGCTAGTCAGAACTGCTCTCACCCTGCCCGTGCTCACAAAGCTGCAGGAGTTTTGGTTCAGACAACTTTCTACAAGATAACTGGTTTTTTCCATTTAGCCCTTTTCCTTTCTCACATAGAAGGGTTTATTTTGGTAATCTGCAGGGAAAGGAATAGCAGAATTCCATACAACCCCTTTACTTTTGTATGTACAGGTAGGCAGCTGCAAGGAGTCTCCTTTCCTGGGGTCTTCCTCCCTCAAAACCATCTGCACAGAGTCCTGAGTAACGTGGGCTAGGGGACCCTGCTTGGGCAAGGAGGTTGGACTAGAAGACCCCCAGTGGTCCCTGCCAACCTTACCTATTCTGTGATTTAATAGCACCAGTGTTTATTCACGTTTCAAGTCTTGAAGTAAAAAAAGCAAAACAAACTGTACAGCTGAAATACTAGAAATGGTGCTAAAAGCTCACACCCAACAGCCTGATGGAGAATTCAACGAGAGAAATGAGGCTTATGTAACTGGTGACACTAAACCTGAGTTAAGAAAAAGAAAAGTATTTGTGCTTGGTTTCTTTTCCAGTAACAGCTCAGAAAGGGAAGAAATACAAAATTTGAGCTGAATCCTTTAAAGCCAAAGACCTGCTATTTTCAGCTCTATTTCAAACCACAGTGTCATAAAACTGTAGCTTTGTGTGTCATGTTTCAGCAACTGCTGTTTATAATGTCATGCAAGACCAATAACATATTTGATTGTAAAAAGTATTTATTCAATTGTCTATTTTACCAAATAAAATCTTGACTCAATATTTCCTACTAACAGGTTTATATCACTTCCCAGTCCTACTTTCTTAGCATCTCTTGGCTGCCCTGCTTTTACAAACCCAGCAGTTTTCTGGCATCTTGCTTTCACCTGCTTTTGTAGTGGGTAAGGACAAGAAGTCCAAAGAGGTGTGCAGATTGCAGCACATTTGTCAGCATGGAGATGACAACAGGCAGGGTGAGAATTCTCCTCCCCTCAACCTGACTGTGACCACTGAGTCACCAACAGGCAGAATATTTCATCTTCGTTCCTACAGAGATCCTGAAAGAATCTCAAAATAGATCCATGATATTGGGTCTGGAATTTGCTTACAGATACAGGCATAGGACCTTGTCCAACACGATGAAGAGTCATCAGCTGGCTGACAACTCACCCTACATGCATGCAAAGCAGCAAACACACATCAGCTGCTTTGGAAAATAAGGTCTGTGGAAGAGAAAGAATCAGAAAATTATTTCGGAAGCTCAGAGACTTAGTAATGAAGGCAGTGTTCAAAAGATACTTAAAGAGCATTACAGACAGAGTAAGGGTTTAAAGCGCTATTTTTAGTAATGTTCAATAAAACATGCATCTGCTATATGTTTTTGATTTCATGAGGAAGCTTTTTCTTCGTGACACTACAGCAGGCTTGTCAAACTTCAGTCTGGTACAAATCATTTGATTGAAAAGTGCGACAGAGACACAAACAACAGAATTCCACCTCCAGAAACCTCTTTTTGTTTCCAAAAATTTCCATTTGGATTCAGAGGCTGAGGATCAAGCCAAACAAAAACACGGTGTGCCACTGAAATGAAGATGTTTTATTGAGAGCAATCTCGTGCCAGCAATATCCGTTATTCTCCCCACATGCAGCAAACTCGCCCATACATTTTTTAAATGCAACTAACCTTATTTTATTAAGCAGATCAATCTAGAGCGGAAAGCGTGATTTTAATTGCAGTTTTGCATGTAGCAATGACAAGATTTGGGAATTCACCACGCACCTTTTGGGGGGCTGACCCCTCCAGACCCCGCCACGCTTCCCGAGTTTCCTGGTGCTGGCGGAGCACCCCAGGCAGGTTTTAGGTGTTCAGCACGGCCTCGCTCACTCATGGATTTGCTCCCCTATTTACACACACTGCACCCTCAGTGCTGAGCCAGCCCTGAGCCCTTTCCCTGCTGCCAGGCTGTCTCTGGCCCTGTGGGTCTCAGCTGGGGACACCCCAAGGGCCCCAAAGCGGGGAGGGAGAGCCAGGCAGGGCCACTGGATCTCTGCAGCCGTGTGCCACAGGCTCTGCCTCCCCAAAATGGATGCAAGGCAGTGATCTATTTTACTCCTTGTGATTAGTGCCAGGCTAACTGTTCAAAGGGAAGCCAGCGCTACTTCACTAATTTAGTCACATACAATATTAGGTCTTTGAAATATGCCTTATGTACAGCCTGCATTACCTTCTACAGACAAATACAAAAACATGGTCAACATTTGCAGTAAAATTATCATAGAAATGCCATCTGAAACCTTATTTCCTTTTGCAATGTGCATTTCACAAATAACTTGTATTAAAATTATGTTTTACAGGGCAGAAATAGAAAACAAATACTCCTAGTAATTTAAACAGGCATTTGCATAACATGACTAAAAACATGTTAGAAAAAGAGTTCTGCAGCTGGAAGAGTGAGGTAAAAATACAGATACAGTGATTTTAACACTGAATGTAAAAATGTCTTTTAGCTGCCATAATTAGTGAATTAAAGTGTACTTTCATCAAAACTATTCTAACTAAGATTACTATTATTGTTCTCACATGCTGCTTCCTGCTTGTTCAATAGCACAGTATTAGTAACAGGTAAATCACAGATTTCCAGAAAATCTCTTCATTGTAACATCACCCAAAAATATTACCTCGTTCCAACCTCCGCCTTGCAAAAGCCACTTCCTCTCATGACAAAATTGTTATTTACAAAGCCACACTCTTGCTCAAAGTGTTTTAATATTAATTATGCCTTTTGTTTAAAAACTGGATTACCCTGTGATGCGGGGGAGTTCACAGGAGCAGAGTGATGCCAAGCCCAGCAGCTCTGGGGACATGGGAGAGCTGCGGGTGGGTGCTGGCCAGATTCTGCTCTTGGTGACAGGCAGGAAGGTGCCACTCATGGCTGGGGTGAAATTAGAACTAGGGAAATGTTTCCTACCAGAATAAAAGAGGAAATGGAGGCAGATGCATGGGGGCTGCAAGGGCAGTCAGGAGCAAGTCCCACTGGAGGAGGGAAGGAAAGAGGCAGTGGTCACTCCTGGGAGCTGAAATAAGATTATCAATGGACTTCAGACAGGCCACATCAGACCCAGCTTAGGCGAGATTGGATTAGGTATTTTAAGCCTTCTGGCACGAAATTCTTCTATGGAGAACTCCTCTGATGGTCTATAGGAACTTGTAGTTCTCATTTAAAAAAATTGTGCTATTCTCTACAACACAGAGATTCTTAAATATTTAAAAGCCTCCTCCATTGGTTGTTCATCAGATTGATTACGATGCATATTTCAGCAGTTTTTTTCTAAAAATGCTCATCAGAGGATCAAGAAACGAGGTGTTCTGTGTGCTCTACATTGATTCACACTATTTCATTTTAATTCCAAAATACTGAATTCAGAAAACTGCCAAGAAAACAAAGCAGGAAATGTTTGTGTTTTGCTGTATGTTGCATATGCTCTATGGTAACCAAGAACACAAAAGAAATAGATGATGTTGCATTTCTCAGCCTATCATTCACTAGCAAGCAAGCAGAGGAATAAAAACCAGAAGCACTGTAACTTCCCTCTGAGTACCTGCATATTTTTTCTTCTAACTTGGTAAAGAACAGAAATCTGACAAGCTTCATATGCTACTTACCTTGTTTGAGCTCTCTCATTCAAATTAAATTTAAGTATAATTTCACCACCAAAAGAATAAAGCCATGCATGTATCCTGAAAATTAGCATCAAACTAGCCCAGTTTAAATACCTTTGTGAAGGTCTTGGGTTAAAGAGGGTGGTTTTACTTAGCGTCTACCTCTGTGAGAAAAGTTCAGAACCAAACAATCTTGTTTAGTTTGTACTTTCAAGGATACAGATCAAATGTATCTTATCACCAGATAAATCTGACATTCCTATCACCTTTGAGGCACACTGGATGCCTGCTGTGTTACTTTCCCTCCTAAATTGCCTTCACAAAATATGGCACCAATAGTTAAATGAGTTTATTAGTGGTATCTTGGTGATTTAGAGGCAAGAAATGTATCCTCGACACTGCACATCGTAAAATACAACGTCATCAAAACCAAGCATTACCCCTCAACCCAGAAACTGGCTTTAAGATACAGAGAGCTGGGATGAGCTCAGTACAAAATTCCAAAAGGGCTTTATTTTCCTTCCTTCCACCCAAAGGAAACCTTTATGCAGGAATTGCCTTCTAGGGATTTTCCATCCTACCCCTCCATGTTTGAAAAGAGATATCATGGCACCATAGTGGTTCTAATTTTGTTTTCACTCTAACTGAAGAGCATGGAACAAAAGCAGGTTTATTTAATTCTATTAATATTAAAGGTGGATAGGCAGTGGTGCCTTTCTTGTGTTATCAACAGTCTCAACACTAACTTAACAACACTTTAATCTGAGGCTACACTACAAAAACATTAAAGATGATTTCTGTTCACTGACACCACTGCAGGTTTATCAATGATAAAAGCTGCTATGTGAAGAGCACCTTTTTTCTTGCTATTTTAGCCCATTAGCCAGAATGGTTAGAGGTGACAGTACTTTTAGTGGGCTTCAGCTTCGGGGCTTTGCTAATAAAGATTTTTCTAGCAAACAAAGGTGACCATTGGTGTTAACATGTACTACTCAAAAAAATACTTGGAAAAAGTCAATTCCTAGTCAAAGAATAGTTTTAACTGAAAACCAAAAGGTAAGCCTCCTAGACAAGATATTTTCTTGCCTCCCCAGTGCATTTTAAGGACAGATAAAGGCTATTCTGCAGAAGAAATACTTCAGAAACAAAAAAATACAAGGTTTCAAAAGTAACCCCAGGAATATAAAATTAGCTTTCCAGTGCTGTATGTCAATTTTATGCCCTTCATCTGAGCAGTTCAAATGAACTTGCACTCAAATGTTATTAGATATTGGTGCCATGGCATTTATATTTCCAAGTATGCAAGGGACACGTGCACACGAGCAGAAGCACCAGGTCTAGAGGGCACCATTATATTCCTGTTTATTTCCCCAGTTACAGCAGGCTACCAATGCATGCTATTTATTGTTATTTGTCTCTTTGCAGACATTCAACCTTACAATTTTTATCTTTCCCTTGTAATTTTTCTATTTAAATATTCTCTATCATAGAGGGTGCTACCAGTCTGATTACTTCTTGGCTTGCATCGCCTCATTTGAAAAAGTTTCCACCCAAACCTGTTTGGTTCAAAATGTTAGTGACCAAAATTTCACCCTTGAGAAATGAAAAGTGGAGAGACCAATGATAGTGAGGAATTTGAAAGTCCCCCAAGTCCATTTCCAAGCAATAACCCTTTACCATTTCCACCTCCCAGTCCACAAGAAATTCAGTGGGCAAAGTCAAGGCAAAGACCCCATTCATCTTTCCTTTGTGTTTGCAACACCAATTGCAGCTCTGAATTGATAAACTGTTATTGATGTTAGAGATCAATGAGATTAAGCATGTGCTTAACTTTAATCACATAAATAAGTCCATTTCTGAATCTGGGCAGCATTATCCATCACTGGGCAGAACTAAGCTCTTTCTGGATAATTAACACTTCATTTGCTTTGCCATGGTCAGTGGTCCTCACATATGCTATGAAGAATTGTATATATTAAGAGCCTGGTTCAGAATCCAGAGTCAAGTACATTCTTATCTGACAAAGTTTATTGTAGCAGGGAACAGCCTGGAATCATTGGCATTGCTCAGTCCTTGCTTTGCTAAAGTGAAGGGATGCCAGTCTGCAGAGTCAAGAAGGAGAATGAAAGCTGGGCAGAGGTCCTGAATGAATTACTATTTGAGTAATTAACCAAGCCCTATGAATCCCACTGTTGGATTCAGTTTTCCTTCTCATTAACATTCTTTTATACTTTCAGTATAAAAGTCTTCAATTGAACACTGAATAGATTTTATTCATCTCAAAAAATATATATTATAGTTAAAACTGTTGAGTTCTTGGAATTTAAATCAGGTAGAAATGCTCTTGTGCAAAAGATCTGATCATTTTATCAGTTTGGTTTGGTTTTGGGGGTTTTTTATCATAAAGTTAAGCATATTCGACACACTAGGAGAATTTAGTTTAAATTTCTAATTATTCAAACAGATGAAATGCTGCTTTATTACTTAGTATATCTTCATTAATTATCAGTGTTGAGGATGCATTTTAAGAAGTTCAGGAAGTTTTGAAGGCACTTTTTTAGTGGCACAAGAAAACTCTCAAGTTTTTAAGAACATCGTCATGATTAAATAAACATTTCATTTTATGCTTTAATTTTAACTCAGCTGAGTCGACAAGACAGAGTGGTAAAGGAGCCTTCATGGATAAAATTATCCAAGAAGCAAACACAACTGAAAAAAACCACAAAACTTGCAAATACTTGTGTTTTCCTCTAATTGCTTAGAAATCAACTGCTACAGGACATAAATATCTGAATTGATTTTCAGTGCTAGACACCACAATTCTGAAAGGGAAAAATGATATTTTTTTTTTAATTTACAAGCTGCATATAAAATTCGTCACACATTTTGATCCCATTTAAGCAACCATTAATGTCCTCTGTTGGGGAACACAACACCAAGTTCACCTCCTGACCTGTTGGCCCCTTGGAGAACAGGATTGTGTGATCATTTCAAGAGCTGTGTTTCACTTGTGGATTTAAATAAGAGAAAAGTTGCCACTGACAAGAACAGCCGCCTTGGTACGAGCCCCTTGATCACATAGCTCTGGATGTTTGAAGGAAATGATCAGGGAGCAGACCACACTCTGGAAATATTTCCACACATTCAAATACGGCTGTATCCATGAAAAAACAAATCTTGGAGTTCTCCCTCTTTGGTCACAAAGATACCTTCTTTATTAGAAATAAATTAACAAAAATGGCTTTGCATGGCTGGTGTTGCCAGGAAGCTCTTACAAAACGCAAGTACCAAAGAACAAAAAGGCCAGCCCTGAACAGTGCACGGGGGTGTGGGAGCACAGCCTTGTCTGGAGTCAATCACAGCTTTAATGGCCCACATTTGCACCCATTTGCAGTTGGGAAATAGGAGACTTCACCGAAAATATTGCACAAGCAGTGATCCCCAGCGCAGAGATGCTCCCGTGGAACAGGACAGGGAAATGCACCCCGGGTTCAGGAGGGGAGGGAAAAGGGTAAAACACAGCCCGAGCACATGGACTAAATGTAAGGGCACAGGACTTTGTCACCTGTGTGCCCATGCCAACGTGCTCTTGCTACGACACATCCAGACACGATCCATCACTCAACAGCATGTGCCTCGTGTCCCATGAAGGACAAGAGGCAGCAGATAAATCTGGTCTAGTCCATATGGTGAGGAAGAAGCCTTTTCCCCCAGCCTAAAGATTAACGGCAATTGTCAGAAATCTTAACAGGGGCCAATGTAAAGATAATTTTAAACTTACAGAAATTCCTAAGCGGTTCATCATGCCTTGTCATGAAGTAATAACCACATGCAAAAGCTGAATTTAGTGTTAGACAGTCCATGGGGAAATAAAGGAGGGGGAATAAAAAAAAGAAAAAGAATACACTTAAAGCTGAATTGGTCTGCATTTCCCAGTGGTCTCAACAGCCCAACAGAGCAGCAGCAATGCCACCACCCACCACTAAAAATGACCCACAAAGACCAAAGCACACAGCCCAGAGGCAAAGCCCAGGAAAATGTTTGCATTCCCTCCAAGCTGAAACATTCCATGGGCAGGCTTCAGCCTCCCAGGAAAACACACCACAGTGCTCAGCAGCTATTTCTAACCTCTGGTTTGCTTCCAGTCAGAACCCCTCCCCTCTTGCATCTCCTAGTGCACAGCCAGGGTTTCCAGCAGCCTTCTCCCTCCTCAGCCAGTGCCAGACTCCAAAACACTTTTCTTCTCACTTTTTCTCTCGTGTCCTCTTTGCCCTCATTTTATTCTTTTTCCTGACTTCTCTACTGCAAGGCAAATATCCTCATATCACCATGATTATACCAATAAAAAAGGTTGCTTAAAAGACTGCAAATCACCCATGATAGGTAAAGGGTGTCCTTTTAGGATCTGAGGAGGGCCTGTTTGGAAAGAGAGGAGGAGCATGGCCCAAGGCAGCAGCTGGGCCAGGTAGTGCAGATGGACTCTCAGGAGCCCTGGGGCTGCACACCAAGAGGAGGTGAGACAGGATCTCACCAGGACTTCCCATGGCCATGGATCACACCCACAGTGGGCCACAGAACTCACCAGTAGGTCAGTAAGCCGCCAGAAATGCCCCAAGCCACAGCAGCAGCAGCCAAAATTCGGCAGAAGCAGGGCAGGCAGCAAGATCAGACCCCTCCACGCCTTGGTGAGGCTTCACTGGCTGAACATGGCCGTGATTGCTCCCCAGGACTGCACATACACGTGATGTTTCTGAATATAAATAAATATATACATATATATAAGAGAGAGATTTACAGTAAGAAAAACACAGCCTGCTAGAGAGATTATATGAGCAGAGGAAGCATGCCAAAAGTGGTTGCTGTTTAATTTCAGCATACATACTGCCTCAGGTACAAACAAAAGTCTCAAGAATCCCATTTAAAGCTCTAATCAGGCTCTTCATTCATTTTCTAATTGGTAGAGCCTGATCCTGCAGCATCCAAATGAAGAATCAGGAAGAGCAGAGATGCAGGTCCAGGCTGGGCTCCACCTGCAACACATTCCTAGCACACCACAGACATCTGAGGGGGGACTTCACCCAAGCTGCAGCACCACAAAGCATAGAAAGCACCTTACCAGTGAGCCTGGTGACAGACTTTAACCTTTGGGACTGTCTTTAATACTCAAATGCTTCATTACTTTATTTTTTTATTTTTTTTTACTCACTGCCAGAAGCCTAGTCCCAAGAGAGCAGTCAGCATGAACTCATCCCCAAAGGAGTGAAGCAGTTTGAATATCCTGCCTCACACTGGCTGGAACACAGGAGCTCACATGACATCAGAACATCTACTGTGCCACCACAGTGGTAAAAGAGCTCCTGAAAAGAGGGCAAGTTTGTTTGGAACCATTTTGTTATCCTCACTGCACAGACCACCACTAGCCACCTGCCCACCTGGAAACAGGGATTTGGGTTTTTTTTACTTCATTGTTTTCCATCAAGATGCATTTGAAGGGCATTAAATGGACAAAATCCAACATACTATCAAAGTGACCTTCCTAATAGGTTTTTTATGCACCACAAAAGTCCTTTGAAGACACCCCCCCATATGTTTCTATTTGTTGTTAAAAAATAAAAATTAAATGTTTCTCCCTTTGTTGTTTAAAGAATCACTTCTTTTAATCACTACTGAAAAAATAAACTAGAGATATTATTTTTCATTCTGTATTTTTAAATTGATTCAGATGAGGAATCAAGAGGAAATCTCATCACCTCTTTGTTCTTATGAAAAATCTCAGTCTGAAAACATCCAGTGCCCTCTTGTTATTGTCAAGCCTACAGCCATTAAGAAGGTGGTCTTAAGAGATAAATAGAGCAGTGATGCTTCACCTCCTTGTTCAAATGGAGGTTTCAATAAAGCATTGCTGACTTTTTGCAGAGGAATTATTTTGCTGCCTTTGGGCTTTAGGATACCAGCCATCCAGAGAAATCTTTTGACATCAGGATGAGATCTACTATAGGTACTATTTAATCCTTTAAGACTAAAGGATTAAGCCAGTTGACCAGGAAGAGAAATTAGATTTAACACCTGGAAAATTCAAAGCATTTCCAACCTTCTCATTCCAGGGTTGCTCTCATAGTCCAGACAAGAACAATTACATGGAGTTTAGCTGCTACATTTAACAGAGAAATAAACAAGTTTATTGATCTAAAGCTGAAGACCTACTACAGAGATGACACTGAAATACCACCAAATGGACTAACAAACATTTAAAATAAAGGTCCAGAAGATGGAGATCTTTGTCACTTCTAGGATGGACAAATGCATGCCCAAAACCAAGGCCAACATTCATGAAAAAACATGAGAAAGCACGAAGTAGGTGTGCTGGACATGGCAGCCATGAGCAAGACCTGGGAACAGTTTGCATTTAGCTGTGAAATAGCAAATATCTATAATTATTTTGCTTCTAACCTAGTTGTGCCTGATGAAATCTGCTTTTCAGATGGCTCATACTTTTTGCTGGCCTTGTCCAAACTCACATCTCAGCCACAAGGAACAATCACAGCATCTACAGAGACACCAAGTCCATGAGACATAGAATGTATGTCAATAGCAACAGTAAAAAATGGATTCTCAGAGAAGGAGAAAAACATCTAACAATTTTTTGTTTAGGAAAGAAAGTAATTTTTAACCCCCAGCATGGCTTTGCTGAGTTTATGCTGGGAAGGTGTGGTTAGCCCTTATTCTGGGCAAATACCATCACCAGTGGCATCCAAAACATCTTGGCTTCATGTTTGCTGTTCTGGGCAGTCCTCAGACAGGCAAAGTGAGCCACAGCAAAGCACCAACTCTGTGACACAGCAGCATTATTGATTTAACTGGTTTGTTTCTGCCTATGTTTAATTGGCTATGTTAATAGCATTTTAATCCACATTTCACTCATATATGGCTGATAGCACAACACTGGTGTGGCTGTGGTGACATTTTCTCACCATTGCTGTCTGTCATCAAGCACCAGGCCAGCACTGTGAGGCTGACAATACCAAATGCTTTCTTTAATTAGGCATACTTTACACTATACTGTATAATTTTCCAGCAATGGCTGATTTTTTTTTTTTATTAAATAGGCAAAACCATGAAAAACCTTTAATCAAATAGCAAAGATTTCAGTCATCTTTTAACACCAGTATTTAACATTTCTAAGCATTCAAATGAAGATTAATGAGAACTGAGTGGGGGGAAAAAATCTGCTGGTAAAGTTGGAAAATCCTCTTTAAACTTGATGCCAAGCATCAAGCAACATGATTACCCAAGGTACTCATGCTCAGAAATATTTTCTCCATGAGAGTTAAGATCACCTCATCTCCAGACAAACGCTCTACAGGTGTGTCACAAGCAAACATTGGCCCTTGAGAGATATTTCCAGAGGATCATGGCCAGCCAGAGACAAGCACATTGCATGTGCCTTTGGGCCACCCAACTCCCAAACACTGCGGAGCCTAAGCAATGAGTAATTCAAAGAGAAAATATTAAGACATTAACCAGGACCTCTCCTAAGGGTCTGCTGCTGCCCAGGCAATGAACTCAGCTCACAGAGCTTAGAGGGCTCAGCTGGTTTTGCTCAGTTCCAGATCTTTCCCAAGGAGAGAGGTTTGGCACAAAGCACGGCCCTGGGCAGACCCCTCAGACCATGAACAGCTCTCCTCAGCCTCACAGCCCTGCCATGAGCCAGAGAACTCTTCACTGCCTGAGTGCTGGCCATGGTCTACGACTTCTTGGTCCAAATATTGGTTGCCTTCCACCTCATATTTTAGTCTGACTGCCCTCACCCTCATTTTTCACCTGCTATATAATCCTGCTTTTGACTCCACTCCTTCAGTCTCTATCTCTCTTTCACAGTTTCTTTTTTCCTCCCATTTCACCTTTCTCTCAGATTAGTAACTTAAAACAAAAGTTGAAAAGCAAAAATATCCTAAATTAATTTGGCATCTGTGCTATTTAACTGCATCAGATGCCCTGTTTAATTACCCCAATACTATTGTACTGTTACTTTGGGAAAAAATGGCACAGGAGTGTGCTACAGCTGCTTCCACAGAATGCACTCTATATAATAATCAGGACCAGAAATATTTCACAAATAGGGAACTCTGGGCTCTGTATGACTCCCAGCTGGCAGTGGAGCCGTGCATTCAGGCAGAGCTGGCCATGCAGGCACCGAGGGCAGCACAGAGGGGCAGCTGGGCTCTCCCAGCCCTGGGACCAGGGCAGCACTGTCTGCTGCACGTGGGGACCATCCCCACCGCCCAGGCTCCTTCAGCAAGACACAAGGCACATCTACACCTGCCCCTGATGGTGGAGTCACCCTGCCCACCTTGCAGACCCCTGGTCTGCGCATGAGGCAGCTCTGGAGGGAGCCCTGCCTGCAGCACCATAAGGCTGCCTCCCTCAGAAGGGCAACTTTCACAGCAAACACAGCACAGAAAGTGTGAAATGTTCCCAGGACAGGGCTTCCCATAGTGCTTGGAGGTGTCTCAGTGTGCTCAGAGGCACTGCTGAGGTCACATTCAGCACAGGAGAGCAGACAGGGTTTCAAAGGGGCCATGTGCACAAAAACACCCACTGTCTTTTTGAGAGCCCTAGAATGGGGGGCAAGATCATGGAGAACAATAAAAAGTGAGGCTTTTCCAATTTTCTGTGAAAGGTGAGAAAACAGATGAAGATTTTTGAGAGCAAACATAATGCACATACATGCACATACATACCCGCCATCTCTAGATCCCGGGGAGAAGGCAAGCTGCTGCATTGTGTAGAGATTCAAAATGTAGAAAATCAATTGTAAATCACGCGTTCTGGATTCTTTGAGATGAAGTGTAATCTGATTTACAATGTTACAAAAAGAAATTAAAGTTAATTCCAACATGATTGTGGGTATACCGCAATTTAATACAACCATGCTGTGGCCTTTAAATCTCCACATTGCAATATGCCAACAGTCATTACTTTTTTTAAGTTTCATATTTTATTTTAAACTATAAATTGGAAATATCACATAGCTTGTTATTTACATTTCAGAATTAGGATCTCTGCTTAGAAACACAGAGCTCTATGGTGGAATACGATTATTGTGCAACTACCATACAGTTAGGATAGTTAAAGGCACTCCCCTTCACCTCATCATTTTTTCTGCTTAAATATTATGCCACATTCTGATTAATACCAGACCAATAAAATCATCTTAGCAATCTGGTTAGAGTCCTTTGTCTACCCAGATGGCCTGCAATGTTAATGTGTGACAATTTCAACAATGAACTAGGACTGTTTTATGGAACCAACATTTGTTCCACTGCTTTTTCTTCTTAGGCTCAGAATTTTGACACAGATGGTACAAATTACTCAAAAAAACAGAAATGTTCATTTAGAAGGCTTAAATATGTGGTTTTACTCAGGCCATCCGAATCTTTTACATTTACAATTCAGTAAAGTTACTAACAACCCTGCTGTAATTAAGGTCTATAAAAATCTTCCCTTCTTTCCCACTTGCTTTTCCCCTTACATATCTACAGCATTTCATTATACATCCAATTTATTAATATTTATTCCAGTTCTGAAATGTTTTTAATTTTGAAGGATTTACACTGTTCAATCTTGCATCCGATTCTTCGAACCTTTCTAATTATGGAAAAGGGGGGGGAAAAACCATTTAATCTGCAACCACATCTTAATCCCCCTAGAACCTATACTTTTCTAGATCTTAGAGTAGAAAAAGAAAAGATAAAACTATGTCAGCAGCTTCTGGCCAAACAGCACAGCATTTTCAGTGAAGCAGAAGATTTTGTAATCCTGACTTTCCATACAGATACTCAGGAACGAGTAAAATGTCTCTGAGAAATTACAACAGGAAGAAAATAACAGGATTCTTATAAAGTGTTTTCAAGAGGGAAAGGGTCTAAGAGAAGCCCTGGACTAGAGACAGATGCACTTACAGTTTGAGCCTATAAAGGCAAGAGGTTATTGTGCAAAACTGCCAGAAGACAAGAGAGTTAACATGGAGCAACTGTTCTGGAGCTTTTGCTGCTACCCCAGGGAAAGGCAGCTGGCACAGGCTGTCCTGTCCAGGCAGGGTCACATCCTGCAACACCAGAACAGCTTCCCCAGACAAGCTTCCTGCCCAAATATCCAGGCAAACCGCCATGGGGACGCCCCAAAATGGTCTGGGACACACAGAGGTGTGGAGGAGCGCCCCAGAGGCAGAGACCCTGCTCTGCTCCAAGCCCAGGCACCCAGAGTCCTGGATCAGGGCACTTCAGCCCAGCAGGGCCTGTGGTCTGCAAGAGCCCTTGTGCTCCAGAAAGTCTTTGGGGTCCATGGGAGAGAGGGCTGAAATCCCCCATGCAGGTGCACAGCACTCTGTGAGTCCCCACCGCAGGGTTTGCTTCCAGCACATCCTTCCAAAGTGGATCCTGGCACCAGCACAGCCCCAGAAATCTCATGCCATTTCACAGCACTGCAGTTGCCAATGTTTATTTCAGTGCCTTCAGCCAACTTACCTGAGCACAGCTCTTCCTTTGACACTTGCTGCATCTGTGTGGGGCTTCAGCATCATTCTGATGCTCTGGTTTTCCACAATGTATGATGACTCGGTTTTATTATTTAAACAAATAATTTAAACAATAAAATCAAATTTAAAAACCAACATAAAACCCCATGACTGTCCTTTTCAGGCCTTGTAGAAAGTACACTATATGCCTGATGCTCCAATTCATTATGCTATTCTATTAGATCTGCCAACAGAAAGTGCATTTTGAGTTTCTAAATGTTGTTTCCATTAGAATCAATCACTCCATGCAATTAAGCCAATAGGCTCTCACCATTTCTGCTGTTATGAGCTAAACCATCCTAAATATATTGACAGCTGTCTCCTGGAAGATGACACAAATTAGGTGGAGGGGGCATAAGCCTAAATGTCACCAGTGATAGGACAACAGTTATTCTTTCAGAAATCCACCTAATTTTCATACCCCATAAGGCATGCTGTAGACTTTTTTTTTTGCATTGGCAGCATGCAGTAATCGATGTTTTGCATATTACAATCAATAACATGCTTAAATGTTTAAGTTTTGCATTCTTTTGCGATAAACATTGATATATTACAAACTATGTAAAACTGTTCATTGGACTTTTTGTTTGCAGCATGTACTGTATCATTCAGCAAATAAGTGAGCTAAATATTGTTTGTTACAAAACAGATGTCACATGAAATTATGCCATATGTGCTATTAAACATTTTTCTTTCTTTTTTTTTTGTAACAGTGAAAACCAAGATTTCATTTCAGAAGTGAGTGTATTTGGCTTTTCAAGGACTTGAAGCATGAAAACAACATCTCTAAAATATTTTTAAATCTGCTGTGCATCTTGTGATCCAGTTTCATAGGTAGAATTTGAGTGTTTTAAATGTAGATACATTAAAATAATAAAACATGCTAAATGTATGATTGCATTACTACTTCTCCACAGGTTCTACTAATTTATCATAGAGGACAATGAGAATTTTCTAGTTTAGCCCCACCACTTAAATGTTAAGACTTTTATCACATTGGTACCTTTAAATACATGTTCTGTAACTTGAAAATTAATATACCATTTTCAGTCATCTAAAAAAAACCTCCAATTTGTGGATGTATACAGTTCTCTGTAAACATTTTTGTGAATAGGGGGTGTATGGGATCCACTGAGGTCAGGATGGTCAATGCAGACTTGCTTCAGGGTGAACCCCAAACCCAGTAACTCTGCACAAGGAAAAGGAGCGCGTTCCAAGACTCAACATTAATTGTTTTGACAGAACCATATATGTGAAAGCAGAGCAATCTATATCTCCAGACTCTCAAAGTGTGAACTCCACAACAGAGTGAGCAGAATGCAGGAAACATGTTGCTAAGAGCCACGCAGTAAAACAAAATCTGGTTGCCACAAGAAGAGTGACATTGGCATCAGAGGCAAAGACACTTACACCCACAAAAGGAAACACAGCACACTGGGAAAGCAAGGAGAAGAGGAGCAGATGCAGCAGCATGAGGAAGAAACTCAAAGTATAGATCTTCAGACTCCATATGTAGTTTTCTTTCTCTTATTCATCAAAAGGAGAAAGACAGGGTAAACAAAAAGGGAGATAAAGACAAGAAGGTGAAGAAAATATTTTTTTCTTCCTTTTCCCCCCTGAAGGCAAATATTTGCTTACATTTCTAAACATACTATCTTTGTGAGGCTTCTCTGTAATACAAATAACTAATTGCTTGCCAGCGAGCAGTAAAACTGAGAAGAAGAGTCCTTGATCTCCCAGCTTGGTAGAGATTCCTGAGGCTTCTAGTCAGTAAAAAAACCCCTGCAAATAAACTTTAACACTTCAGTGGATGGAGTCTCTCCTCCACCACTATGAGCTTCCACACGAAGCCAGACAAACTCATCTCAGACCCCAGGACACTGTGCCAGGCCTGGTGAAGCTGCCTTCCACAGGTCATAGCAGCTGCTGTGCTGTATCAAATCCCCTTCCAGCTCTCTCTTATTTCCTGAAGGTTAGTGTCACCTTTTCCACATCCCAGCCATCGTTCTGCAGGTTCTCTTGGGTTGTTTGTGGGGGAATGGCAGAAGGGGCCACCACGAAGGATGGCTGCTGTGCCTTGTTCACACCACCACACACATGGGACACAGATAAATACCACTTTGTTGCCTCACTGAATTTTTCCCACGAGGAGAAGCTTTTCCAGCACAGTGATGCAGCAAAACTCCAATGTCTCCAACCCAGCAGCTCTGCCTTAGACTGATCCCAGGAGGATGAGCCCTTGTTTTGGTGCCCACCCTGCAGGTCAGCACAGAGTTCTGGGTCCAGGGATGGGCACCTGGTGCCAACGTGTGCCCCTCAGACCTGGAGCTGCAATGCCAAGCACCATCCTGAAACTGCTGGTTTTTCCAGTTTCCTGGTCTGACATGCCTTGGCCGAGTCTAAACAGGGTTTTTGTCTATAGTGCAAGACAGAGTAGAAACAGATCAAGCATTTCCCTGGGAAAAAGCACAACCAAGGAGAAGCAGGCAGGAAAAGCCATTCTGCAGTAACTTCCTTCATGGCAAATCCTTAGTCCACACAAGATCCTCCTTCAAAAATTCTTCAAAAATATCAAACCCAGCTCTTTTTTTTCCAGAAAATATACTATTTTCCACCCAGGATTATTTTTAAATTATATAGCTAGGTGCAAGTGTTTGGGGTGGTAGATTCTTTACAAGTGCCAAGTATCTGAGAGTGGGAAAGATTCCAGGTAACCCTGCAACCCTGATTGAATGCAAATAGAGTTGTAAAAGCTTCCTCTTCTCCCTGCCTCCATATTGCACCTTATGCAGCAAAGTGCTTAGTGCATGATAAAAATAGCTAGATCTTTCAAAATCTTAGAAGAAAGGTACTTGAATGTTTTTATTTAAACGTTATATTTTCTTAAAGGCAACATAATGAGGTCAACCAAAGCTGGAATCAAGCTGATAAACTGTGTTTAGGAGAAACCAGAGGTTGAACAAGGGGGTTTTAGCAGAGGAAAACAAAGAGAATGATTGCAAAAGTCAGATCTCAAAATGTTAATCAGATTCAGAAACATAAAACATGACAATTTAATGGTGTTTGGTTAAAACCAGAAAATTTTAAAGTTCTAAGCATCTTACATTGAATTCTAATACTTTTTTAATTATTAGATATAAAATGCTTACAATTTTCACTGAAAATTAGACTTGGTAATTTATATTTCTTGTTTATACAGTACAATTTGCTGATGAAAAAAATGTGCTAAACTTATTGATTCATGACCATAATTGTTTAATTATTTATCATTGCAGAATTATATTAGCATTTATAATAATGCAGATGTGCACAAAGGCTAAGAAGTCATATACAGCTTTTGTTTTGTGTTTGCTGTGCTGAAATTAGGTTGATCCAGGTTGTGTGTGCACACTGCACATTGCAAGTGTTGCAACTCAGCGTCTCTTGGTTCTGCTGGAGTTAGAGGGGGTCTAACCAATAGCCACAGTAATGAAAACGCTCCCATAGCTAATAAAGAATACAAATCCAAAGCCAACAGCATCTCAGGAGAAGTCTCCTGTCGGGCTGATTCCTCTGTTACCATGATGCACATTAAATTCAGTGCAACACATGCACAGCTGTTTGCTCCGTACCACCCACAGCAGAGGAACAGCTCGTGTGTGTTTGGTACAGGGGAAGCCAACGAGAGCTGCACACCACAAAAATTACAACCAGCTAAGCCAGCCAACATCTTCTGCGTGAGGCCAGTTAAAGAAGAACATAAGATCTCCTGATATGAGAGAAACACATTCCTTTAATTTTCATCTTTGTTTTAAGGGATCATAAACAGTGGAAGAAAATGACAGATGCCTCACTTCAGCCTCTCCTCCCCTCTGTGTGCTAAATCTATTCCCTCAAGGAACTCCAATAAGACTGACATACATCCCTTTCTGGAGAGCTGCTAAAATAGCTTTGCCATGGGCTTCACAAGAAATTTGTAACACTGAGTGTGTCTTTCTGGACTCATCCTTCTGACACATTGATAGCCAAGGCTGCCATTGCCTCTCCCCTCCGCGCTCTTTTCACCTAACACTCTTTACTGGTGCTACCTTTTCATAATTAAGAGTCCGTATCAAAGCAGTTGTAACACCATTTAAGCAGCTTTTCTAAGGAATCAAATCTAAATGAAAAGGCAAAGTATAAAAATGCCCCATCTTCCACTGTGCCTAACTGATTTGCTCTGCATTTTATCCTCAGGGAGGTGCTGATTCCAAAAGGCAGGGAAGAAGGACCATTCACAAAAGCAGCACCACACAAGCAGCAAGGACTGATTGGGCATTGTACACCCACACATGCCAAGGGTCTCTGAAAGCAGCCCCCCAGCCATGCTCTGGCCGTGGTGGCTGGATTGTTTATCACCATTCACAGAGTGAGCATTTAACCTACTGACTCCTGCATCACAGCACAGGCCAGGTATTTGTTTCTTTTGTTAGATTAATATTGGTAACAGAATAACACACTCATTAGTGGTGATAATGATTGTACAGCAAGGTAGAATAGCAATTCTTCCAGTGTACCGCACAGAGGAGTCAGTTTCATTAATTAATGAAATTTATTAAAGAACACAAGACAATCAAAGAAAACACACTTTTGTTAAGCACCTTCTCAGATGCTGATCATTGGCTCAGTAACTTTAAACCTTTCCACCTGCTATGAAAATGCTGCATGTGCCATACAGAGGGAAGAGGGACAGGAGAGCACACCCTGGCTCAGAGGTGGGCAAGCACCCTCCCCTCCTTGGCTGGCAGCAACAGAAGCCCCTATAGGGGCTGCAAGGGCTCCAGAGCAGGAAAAGCCCAGAGGAGACAGGCAGCAGAGGATGAACTGTGTCCCCACACTGAATAGATCCCTCCATTTCCCAGCTGGCTCTATCACTGTGTAATGTAAGAGATCAGCTTCTCTGGGAGTGCTTCTGCAAGGCCCTAGCCACACCTTCAAGTTTGGGCAAGGACTTCTTCTGACCAGGATTATTTCAAACACTTTGCAGTTATTAAAGCCTGAATCCTCATAAACCTCTCACAGGGATGGCAATTTCACAAATTATTTACCAGAACTGCAGAACAACATACAGGTTTTGGTTTTCACGAAAGAAAAAAAAAACAAAAAACCCAAAACAAACAACTATGGCAGAGTAGAGACTTGAATCCAAGCTCCAAGTCTCAAAGCTATCATAGGCAGCAGTGCCTGCATTTCTTTAAGTGATCACATTCCTACATGACTGTCACGTCAGATTTTAATTCTGGCCACCAACACACTGCCATTTGCTATCTGGGGGATTTACTGGCTTTGCCAAGCAAGGAAATACCAGAGTGTTCAACTGTGCATTTACTGCTCAAACAGCTTTAGGGTGAAAAAATATGGTGAGGAGGAGTAAGATTGCTATAGGAGCTGCAAGACTTAGTTTCCTCAATTTCCCCAGGAATTAATTACATGACATAGTATTTCTGACCTTCCAGTTTGATCCTAGATTTTTAGTTCCCCCACCATGAGACAGCAATTGCTCAGTGCTGTGCAAAGATGCCTAAGAAATTAGGAAATGCCTGAATACAACAGACACCACAACAGGGGACTCAAAACATGCCATGGCAGCAAACCAGAGAAGGTACATCTCACCTTAATTGCTTAGTCTGTTTTATTCAAATACAAATGTCTTTTAGGAAATGACAATAAACTGCAATCCATTTTTATTATGATCTTTCCAGGCGGTGTCATATCTACATTAAACCAAAACTGTCTGGTAAGATCAATATTCCAAAAGTCAGACCCTATTTCATTTTAAAGTGTTTTTTTAGACCAAGGCCTATCCATAAACCAGACAGACACATCTAACAGCAGAGAATGACTTTTTAAAGTAATGCTTTCTGGATTACCACTATTTGCTGCAAAACTTTAGACATTTAAACTCTAAATTTAACTCTATTCCTTTAAGAAAACATTTTTAAAACCAAAGTCAACAAGACTTTGTATCAGGAAGAGGATTTGGGGGTTGTTTTTGTTCCTGCACAGAACTTGGTGCAAGTCACTTCTGAGTGTCAGAGTTTATTGTAATTCTTGGATCTCCAAATGGAAATCAAGCTCATTCAAAACCCACCTCATAAAGGAAGTGCTTACAACTCTTAAATCATGACCCAGAACTCAGTATTTCAGGTCACTTATTTGCAAGATAATTTTTTATCTGCAACTTACCTGTTGCAGTTCTTACTAAATGATGTGTGAGATCACTACATTCATACAAGGCTGATGTAACTGAGTAGCCCAAAATGTCTTTTCCATCAGCACCAATCTGAAGGAGCATAACTTCATGCAAATTGTCCCATGTCCTTAAAACCACTGCCCCTGAAGTCAGAATGAGAGTGCTGCAGAAGCTCACCCAGGAAAGAGCTGCTTTAACACGCTTAATGAAGAAATGAGGTGGAATGGAAATGAATTTTCACAGCAATCAATGCAATATTTCAATGTTTCCTTAAAAAGCCTGGCTCCTCTCCTGCCAGGTTGCCCCTTCCCTCTTTCCCATTTTATTTCCATCAATTTAGAACTTAAATCAGCAAAACAATTGTGTGACTTTCAAAAATGCTTGAAAGCTATAAGCATGAAAATGTATTTTTTGTGGCTGTGTGCAACCATGAAACATTTTTTAATGAAGAGATTGAAGTTGTATCTGCTCTCTTACTTGCCTGGGTTTGCTGTCACCAGTGCTGCACCCCACAACTTTGTGATAGTAACACAAAAGCACGTCTGGACTACAATGGATGGGTTGTGTCCTTCATTAGAATCATTGGTTTTCATCACACTTTATTTTCAGTAATCTTCCTTTAAAATAACTCTTTGAACCAAAGCCTACATTCCTCTCTTGTTCCAACACTAATCTCCTATTTGCCAGTCCTCAGGATTCACACATATTGCTATATTTGGTGTTATTCCTAAAGCTCTTCATAATTACACCACAATTAATTCCTTAAATTTAAAAGTGTTTTGAGCTCTCCTAATTGTAGAGACAACTTCAAGAATATTGCCAAAATAATCTAATGGTCTCCAAGTGACAAAGCAATGAACAAAAATCACTTCAAAATAAGAAAAAAAACTCTTCATAAGCCAACATCATATTTGTGGGGAGCCTGACTCACAGTTGTGAGTGCTGGTGTTTAGCAACATAAACTGCTCTTGTCACAAAGATCCTGGAAACTTTATACAACTTCTTAAGGTTGGGGAGGTCATGCAGGAAAAGTGCTAAACCCCCCCAACATCTTCCAGTTCCCAGATGGATGCCTTGTTCACAGACATGCAGATCCTAGGCTGGCTTCTCATATCTTTAACATCCCACCATGATCCTGATCCTGCAGCTGCTGTCTCCTCCTGCCCCTTCAGCCTCCGCACAGGAGGCCAAGGCACGTTCAGGCAGCCCAAGGGTTTCCATGCAGCACCAAATGCCTGCAGCCTCCAGCAGCCACAGCTCAGCACAGGAGGGACTGCAGCCCCCTTCTGCCCTTCTCTGCTGTGACAAGGACACCTCTCTGGTGGCATCAGAACAAAATTATGCGTCCAGGCAGAGATACCAACATCATTTCAGAGGGAATCACCACCTGCACAGCACAAAGTACATGGGGCATGCAAAGGAACACCTCTTATACACCTCAAAATGAACAGGAGCTGAAGAATCTCCAGAGCACAGAGGAAACCTCATTTTGTCAGTCTGCTCACAAGTGTCTCCTGAACATAAAGAGTTCAGAAAGACCTGTCGTTTGATGGAGGCAAATTTCATTCTTCAGGTAAAAATAAATTGAGGTAAACAAAGTAAAGCCTTCTTCCCCCTCCCTCTGACAGCACTGAACTCCCAGAAAGCCTCTCCAGGCCTGAGCAAGCACAGCCTGAGCCACTTACTCAGGACTGGTAATGCACAAAGCCCCATCTGGGGAGTCCTGTCCTGTAACCCACTGCAAGGTCACCTCCACATCAAGCTGGTTTCAGAGGCTGCACAACACTGAACAGACTCTGTGGCTGATCCCAGAGAGCACAACTCCCACTGCAACATGAGAGTTAGCCCAGTATTCTAATCACCACCCAGGCCCCAAAGAGCGCTCACACTGAAGAGATGGGGAAAAAAGAATCTTTTAGGAGATAAGCGCAGTTTAGTCTCTGCATAATGAGAGTAAAACATGAGATATCTAAATCTTTATCCCATATTCATACACTTATAGCCAAAAAAACAAGGAACAATATCAGAAATGTTCCAAGAATACTATGCCAGCACTTATCTGGTGACACTTGAGATGAAGAAGATAATTGAAAGGATGATTGCATTGGGCTTGTTGTACTCCATTGATAAGAAAGGTTTTAGAGAGCCCATTCAGTATGCTCAGCCATGATACAAGATGCCAGGAGAAAACACAGCACTGCAGCAGTGACAGCACCTCGGATCTATGAAACATTAAAATGGAAGATAAAGCAGGCTCTGAAAGAAGCAATATTGGGCACAGTTTGCTCGATGACAAACATTTGGACAAATATCCAGACGTCAGAATACCTCTTAATCACTGCCCTCTGACTGTCACTCTGCATTCCCATGCAAAAATCTGCCTGTAAAGGAGAAGCCATTGCTGTCCCTCCCCTTGGAAAAGGCCAGCAAGAAAAACACCAACAGCCCAAGCCCTGTGTGGCTGTGCTGTCAGGATCTGCCAGCAGGGCTGATGTGAAGTCCAAACCCAGGAAAAACATGAGGTGATCGCTTGTTTTCCTGTTCTATTTATTAAACAGTTCTTCCTTGATTATAACTAAGCACTAAGTTTTTGCAATACTAGCAAAATCTGTAACGGTTTCTATAACTCTCATGATATTCTAAGCTAACTTCAGAGGCAGAGCAATTTACCAGAACTGCAGCTTAAACAAGCTTGAATTTCATTTGCTATATATATGAAGAGAATGCTCTTACTGAAAAAAGAAATGCATGAGCGCACATTAAAGCAGAGCTTTGATTCTGAACTCTTTATCCTGAACTCTGAACAATGGATACTTATGAATCATTTGTGCTGCATACTGAAGCCTTTTGAACTGGTAACAAGAGAAATCAGTTCTGCTAATGCATCTCTCATCCCAGATCTCTCACTCATCCAGATTTTAAATCTGAAACTTAGAAGAATAAAACCGTCTTTTTGGAAGGACCAAGAGTATTTTGGAAAACAGACTGGTCAGAGGGGAGGGGAATTTCAGGCTGGGGCAATATGGAGATTGTGCTGGTTCTGATTTTCAAGACCAGATGTTTAAAACAAATGTCTGACAAAGGTGGGGAAGGGGCATTACAAAGTGGTTTGTATGCTTGCATTTGGGGTCTGTCTGGGCAATATTGTCACTGCATGGCATAGAGCAAACCTGAATCATGGAGCTCCTACTGATTGGGGTGATATTAAGTTAAATTTTGGATGGGGACACAACACTGGATTACAGTTTAGGAACCTATCCTTTATATTGGCATAAATTTGGTCCTAGTAATGAAAAAAACAGTGCCACGAAGGCAGGAATTCTCTCTTAAGGAAAACCAGCCTTACTAGTACTATAAAGTCTTTCTATATAAGCCATCTTTAGTCCTTCTCTACTTCTTACCCATGAAGGAAAAGGCTCCTAGTTATGAATTTTATACAAGCCAGATGTAGCAAGTTCCACATTTGAGGATATGTTTCACAGAAGAGATCAAACTCAGATTAAAAGAACTAGAAGTGCAGTCTGCAATGGACAGACATGTGCCTCCAACTCCAGGCTTTTGAGAATTCCTTTTAAACAGGAAAGTGTGCAAAAAAAAAAAAGCTACTGAAATTTTATAAGAGATAAATTGCACAATACCAACCTGATTAAATTTCAAATGCTATCAACTTTTGCTCAGAGTCTAAGAGAGAGAACAGACCTGAATGGAGAGTGCAGCCATTGAAAATGCTTTCCAGGCAGGTCCAGACATGTGACAAAGCAATGTCCACATTAAATGACAATGTCACTAACGACAGAAGCATTGCAAGACCAAAGGAAGTGCACAATCAGAACTCTGCATTTCAGTGCAAAATGCACCCTTGGTATTTAGCAGAGCTGACCTCTGGGTGACAGAATGCCTGCAGTGTCCCAGGTGCACCTACCTGTGCATGGGGCAGGCTGGACAAGCACTGCCTGTGTGTACATGCTGCACTTGTTAGGCGCCTGTGCAGGATGCACGGAGATAAAACCAGGCCCACAGAGTAACCCAGACCCTCTCCTTGCCATGCAGCCACAGCTTCCCAATAAAGCCCATTTCCTCTGGCAGCTCCCCAGGCAGATGACTGCACCAGGGCTCAGCTACCAAAAGGGGGGGTGGTGGGATGAAGCAGAGATCCCAAGGCAGCCCCAGGGGAAGCTAAGCAGTGTCCAAGGGCACCCTCCAAGTGTCTGTGGCACTGGGACACTGGAGAACTTCAGGGTCTTGCTGCTCCATCACCCCACATGTCCCCTTTAAGCAGTGACCCCTGTCAGGTGTCACCACTGCCCATGTCAAAGTGCAGGTGAGCCTCTGCCATAGCCCTCTTCCTACAGGGATGGTTTGTGGGCACCATGCATTTAATAAATTACTTAAATCTCAACTCCTGGATGCACCTGTAGTCCCCAGAGTTTCATCAAATGTTTTTCTTACCCTCTTTATAACTATATACATACTTGGGATTAAGCAGTGGTAGAATTTCCTGAGTACGTGCCATAAATACTTTCATATGCCAAACTGAAAGCTTCCTCTCTCATGTTTAGTGACCCTCAAATCACACTTCTTTCAGATCACCCAACTGTTACAGTAATAGCAAAAGCAACAGGATGGAAATAGCAAAATTCCATGCACATATGCACATTTTAGGCTATATTCACAAAAAGGAACAGCCTCTCCCCTGAAATGCAGCCAGCTCTGGGCTAAAATGAATTTTGATTTAAGAAACAAAACAACTCCCCAGCAATTTTGGAGAAAAGACAAGTTTTGCATAGGGCAGCTCTGCTCATCTAAAGCAAGCAGCAGAGTCATAGGAATGTCTTCCTGCAGAAAGAGCAAGCCTGGAAGCCACCCCACTTGCTAAATAGCACAGCCCACTGATTGCTGCCTGTAAAAATGGTCAAAAGAAACTGAAAAACATGAATCTGCATTTTCCAGGAAGCTCTGAGTAAGATTTGGATAACCAAGGAGTTTCCCTGTAGATGGGACAAGAGCAACAGTGAAGGAAGCAGAGAACGAAGCCCCAGCGCAGTGGTGCAAGTTCTCATTTGCAATGCTAGAGCTGCTTTATATGCTGAGCTCCCATCCTTCAAGAGCAGGTCAATGTTTTAATGTGGACTGGGCACATAAATGCAGATCAATTTATGCATTAAAAAAAATCATCTACATGTGCATTTATTTCAATTTCATTTTAGTGAATCAGGTCCTGATTCAATGCTAACTGAAAACCCTTGAAATAACTGCGAGCTTGCTCATAGCCAATTCTGTGTCACCACTATGAAATTAGTAGTGAAATTAAATGGCTCAACAGTGCTAAGACATTCCCCAACTACTCCAGCAAGCAGTCGCTCACCTCTAAGGTTAACAGGATAAAGGCTGGATAAAGAAACTACTCATTATACCAGCTCTACAAAGAAGCAATTATGAGACTTTATAAAGTGGTTTCAAATATATTTTGCAAACTAGGACTCAGACAAATATTAGTGGCAGCAAATTACAGTACTTAGCAGAATTATCACCAGAAAAGAGACTCTTTTAATCTATGAAAAATATCAACAAAAGATGTAAATATGGACTCCTCGATGGGTGGTATATCTTGAGGAAAATATACATCTAATCTCACAGTGTGTTACCTCCAGTACCTGGAGAGAAGGTTAACAATTCAGAGCTGTTTCCTACAGCTATAGAATATATTTTGATGTAGATTTGTAGATATCACAGACTTAAAAACTATTGTATAATCACAGGGCAAGTGCAAGGAACCTGGGGACATACTTCTCCACAGTAAAGTGCTGGAACACTGGCTTTCATTTTAATCAGTGCTATTCCCTGTTTTTAACAAATTATATTTCATTCTGTGGCCTTTAGGTTCTATTTTTCTGCACATAAACAGCAACAGTGTTTTCCCCACCACACGTACAATTTGCAGCTGAATCCTGGCATTACACAAGTACTTATCTCCATGTGTGACGGGCAGCTGAGAGAGCACAGAGTCACCCTCACTGAGCTTCAAGCACCAGATAATGGTCTCCAGAGCAGCCCTACTTGGATACCAACAGATCTGTGGCTGCTCTGAGTTAAACTGCACATGCCAGCAGGAAAACTGTTGGGGATCCAGACATCCACAATCCCTGTGCATTCCACTCCTCACAATCCCATTCAATGGATGAATGACTGGTGGGAACCAGCACCTTGGGATGTCAAGCAATTAGTGCAGGTTAACAGAGAAAAATTTGCCCATCCTGTCCCATACAATTCATGTTCAAACATGAATGCCAAGCTGCAATTCGGGAAGTCAAAGATTTCTCCAGCCTTGGCCCCTCCTTGCTCAATCATGAAGCACTCCAGTGGAGGCCAGCACTTGTCCCACATGGCCAACTACTGTCACAGGCAGAAAATGCTCCTGTGGCTCCCTGACATTTCTTTCTCTTTCAATCCCTCTTTCTCTGAGGGAAGAATATGCATGGTTTTAAATACCTTCCATTAAAATCCCATACCAAGTGTTTTGGACAGTATTCCAGCAGATCTGGGGAGTGACCCTGATCACACACTCTGGCAAAGGAGACAACTTCCAGGGCAGTGGCAGTCACTGCCTCCCCCCTCTTCCCATGAGGGACCTCAGTGCCCATTGAACCCACTCGCAGCCACATTTACCTGGAAGCTGTGGTAGCTGCCAGCAGCAAGGATCTGAAACCCTCTGCATTAACTGAATGCATCTGAGAAGCAAGTTTCCCTGGGCTCTTTAACCCTTCTTGCTTCATTCATGTGAATTTGTGTTTGGCAAGCTCCAAAACATTCAGAGGTCAGGTTTTAGCTTAATTAAGAAACCACAAAAATCCAGACAATCATCCAAACCTTCTGAGCCCTCGGAGTGTGGGAAAGCAAAGTAAGAAAATCACACACCAGCAATTTCTCTGAAGATTTCTCATGTTTGCTGTTTTGAAGAAGTCTTGAAAATACCAGAACCTTTTATCTCTCTCACACTGAAGTTGAGCTCGACAGAGGCTCCACCAAAAACTCAATGCAAAACACCTGAGCTCTAATTCAGTACCATTTGCAGCTGCTTAATTTCCCAGTATCCCACAGCTGCTTTTCAGACTCCTCCTCAGGAAATCTGCTGGGGATATCACTACTACTTATATTCTGTCACACACCACTTCTTCAGTTTCTTTCACCAGTTTCTTCACTTTTAAAATCCATCTTCCTAAATTTGGAAAATAAATCCTCCCCTTTGTTCCCCAAGTGGGTATAATTCACCCCTTACTTCTCCACATTTGCCATCTGACTCCTGGATGAAACAGCAGAGAGCTGCAGCGTCAGCAGTTCCTAAAGAGACCATCCCTTTCCCTCACTGTTTGGATAATGGTTGCTCCATGAGATCAATTAAAAAAAGAAAATGAAAACAGGAATTGATACCCAAGCCTAGGCCCTTGCCCAAGCTGAGGGCACCAACAATTGCAGAGATAATTTAGTGGTGCTCTTCTGCCCTCATTTTGTCCATGTTTATTTATGCATCTTTCCGTTATAAGCATTGTACATTAAAGTCAATAGCCTACCACTGCTTATCAGAAAACAAGTGGAGCCAGACCTGGACTTCTATAAATAAGATTTACTCTATTGGCTAAATAATGACATCTAAACTGGTCTGATTTAACTGACTATGGCAGTTCTTAGAGCAAAATTTAATTACACTTTGTACTTATTACAGTTCCTTTGTGTGCCTCTTGCTTCCCAGCAATTTTGAAATATAGACTTAAGTCTGCTGTACAATACATCTCCATACCTATAGTGACATGTGCTAACAGATGGCACCACGAGCACAGAGCAGCAGATCAGCATGAGTTGTCAGTTTTGGTGGCCACGTTTTCCCTTAAGTTATCTCAGCCCAACAAAAAATGGCATGAAATAATCACTGCCCATTTCCCACGGGCTGGGAAGAGCATGACTCAGCAGCAGCGCTTTTTATAACATCCAGACGCTTGACTTTCTAGAAAAGCTTTTATATTTATGGAGTGCATTCGTTATGGAAGTGTGCTAAGTGAGGGATGCTCTGGGATGATGCTGCTCAGCCATAAATGCAGATCTCAGGGCCCTGGGTGGGCTGGGCAGCGCACAGGAGGCGGCGAGTGACGCGTGTTTGTGTGTGTCGGGTAATAGTGCTCCATAAAATTATATTAGATGTGCATTAGGGGCTGTAACACAAGACAGGAAGAGTAAAGGATACACATAAGCAGGAAGGAGAAGCACTGGAGAACGCTCACGTGGTTCTGCCTCCCCACTGCCCTGTGCCATGGGGAGCTGCCAGCACCCTCCCCATCCCTCACACCACCAGCCATGGAACACAAAACTGGGAAGGAGCCATGAGGGTTGGTGTCACACCCTACCTTCCCATTTCACATGCACTTTATCCCGTTCAGAGGAAATTTAGCACTAGCCAAAGGTGGGGTTCAGAACCAGTGTTAAAAAACCCACACCACAGTGAAGATGCCAGCACATACTACTAACACAGTTTAAAAATGGGATGCCCTAAATCTCATTTTCCGCCCAAGCTCGCAAACTTCAGAGCCCTTTAGGACCTATCCTGCAAGTTCTATCATCCTCTGATTACATTTCCTGAATTCACACATACTTCATAGCACAGCTTTGCAATGCCTGTGAATAGCCTCAGAGCTGGGAGCAATGGCGCTGCTATCACCTCACCGGAGCCAGGTGTAACACCCCAACACCTGCCCAATTTCAACTCTGAGCTGACTGAAGAACATCATGGGAAATGAAGTGCTTGATGATGATGACTCCTCCTCTTTTTCTTCCCTCTCCCTGTTCCCAGCCACGCATTCCTCTGGGATCTTTGGACCAGGGATGTCAGGTTGACAAAGTCCAGGCTCTGTTGGTGCATCCCCAGGAAGAAGCTTCTTTCCTCACAGCCTTCAAGGACACAACTCTTTCCTGACATTTTGGACCTTCATCTTGGGAAAATCCACAGAGGCTGAATTTAGCTACAATTAAATGTCATTTTAATTAATGTAGGTTTTTCTGGTGCCTTCTGTTTAGTTTTTATGACTGCCCAACCACTGATTATTTATTCATTTTAAAGCATTCATTGTTCTTCCATTGATGCCTGAAATCAAGGTCTCAAAGCAACATCCTCCAAATCCTTTATGGAGGAGAATCTGTATTTTTTAAAATGATTGGTGGAACATTCTCAGTTTGTGTGTTTACATATAGAAAACCACTTATGTGCAGCTCTAAATATGACTAAGTGGACTACAGACAGTTCAGAGGATAGGTTGTTACTAGGCAGATAAGAATTTCAGATGCAAACTTGAAAATATAATTGGCATGTGAGCAGGTAGCAGGAAACCAAGTGGAATATATTTTCTGAGCATCTACACTTCCACCATTTCTCTGCAGTGGAAATGCATCAGCACGCGATTTTTACCATCAAAGCCCGCGATGTTGTAACCTACTGCAGAATTGTGGCCTTAGGGTTCAGTAAATTACTGTAAAATAATTTTAAATGTTTGCTGTTTTCTTTCAAAATGAAAAATACAGAATGAAAACCTCAAAAAAAAACATCACACAGAAATAACTGATTTGGTTATATTACTGCATGAGTGCGGAAATGCTTTCAAAGCCTCTCTGCTGCTGGGTGGGTGCTCAGGGTGCTTTGGGGTCCTGGTCCTGCCATCAGAGCAGGTGTGGCAGAGCTCCCCAGCCCCAGCACACTGCCCTGGCCACCTCAGGGTTGGAGGATCTATGCCTCAGGCACTATTCAAAGAATTATATGCTGCATCCAACAGCAAAATTTTTCCATCAAGGCCAAGAAGAGGAAAAATTCTGCAGGAAGATGGGTCTAGTTTTAATTACAGCAGCACAAATACAACCCTGACAAACCCCTGCAGAATAGACACCTCTTAGCATTTCCCTCTCAGAACCACAGCAAAAAACACATGAAAGGTCATATACAAGATAGGATTTGACACAATAAGATTTCGCTCCCATGTTAATGCACCTCAGATCAAGCCTGCAAAAGTGAAATAATAAATTTAGGAAAACAAGCAAAATGACCCTACTGGTTGGTTGGTTTTCTAGATACCATCTACATATTTTAGAAACGTACAACCTTCTAATAGAAATGAATAAACTACTCAACCATAAAGTTGCTATAGAAGATATGCTTGTTCTGATTGGAAAGGGCATCTGCTATCTGCAATATTGATAATACTTTTCAAATTTCATCTGCTTTTGTTTGCATTCTGTGTCGTCTGTTTAAACACACTGGGAATAATAATGAATCCCAGCATTATCTCCACTTTTTCAAGGCCGAACATATAACTTTATCACAAAAATAATTAAAATTCTTTGGCACTCTTGTATCTTTTCCATTAAACGTTATCAAGCAGTGACAATAAACTAACATCAGTCCAAGGCTGCCCATATGCTGCTTTTAAAAAGAATGTATTTGTCCCAGGGTAAGAGACATGAATTTTGTGTTTACAGGGTCAAACAATTCCAAAGTTTTTTACAGTGTAAGGACTAAAAAATCTGTGCATGCACACACACATGCAAATGCACAAACACAGAGCTGAGGATATTGGGTTCAGAGGGAACACCTACAAACTGTTTTGTTAAAACTTCCGTTCACAGGCAAATCTTAGCAGCTTAATAATTTGGAGAACTAAAGATATAAATATTTTGCATACTTGTACAACACAGTCAATCCAATAAATGATGCTCTGAAACATTCTTGGATGTCATATGCAGTTAATCTCAAACGTAGCCGTGTTTTTTTTTTCCTGAAGTGAATTTCATATATATAGCCATATATTATCTCCTACAAGTAGGAATAATGTTACAACTTTATTTTGAAAATCAATATTTTAAAATTAATAATATTAATTTTATCATCTTGTTAAAATTCCTTTTCTTTTGTTATCCAAGATAAAGAAAAATAAAACGTTCTCTGATAATCTTTGCTTAATATTGATTAATACTCATTAGTTATTTAAGAAAGAAGCCACCAACACTTCATTTTTCACACACCTCCAGTTATTTGCCAGTGAAAACCAGTGTAGGTTTTAGAATACATTGCTACAATATCCAACTCCAAAGTCTTTATGATTTTTATAATCTGCGCTAACTTCTGCTTAAAATGTAGTAAAGCAATGATGTTGATCTCATTTCAATAGCACATACACAGTATTGCATAGTAATGCACTGGCTTTTATAAGCCAGGAAACAGTACCAGCTCACTAAACAGATCCATCAGGATAATTGAAGAACTCATTTCAGGAGAACTCCCATATGAAGGCAGAAATGTTAGAAGATGTTAAATTTTCTTTTTGTGTATTGTTGGCTCGCTTGATAAGCAGAAGCAAGTTTATACAGCTCTGCAGCTAGTGTAGAATGCTTAAGCAAGAAATCCATAACTTTTAATATGATGAGATTGTCCTGCTAGGAGAGATGGATTTTTTCCAATATCACTGCTAACAAACAAGTGGAGTTTCCTGTATCAGCACATTTCTGTTTCTACTCTGCAGCACACATGTGTTTCATTTAGAAACAATACATGGCTCAACATTTTTGGCATATTAAAAATGAGACGAGTACGTTGGACTAGCTGATGGACAGGTATCCTAACAGGTTTCTTTGGAGAACGAGTACAAAATCTTATACAGATAGACACACTGACAAGCTTGAGAAAACAGGGAGGGGGGAAGTGTGAAGTTATTTGTGTTAACTTCCCTTCCAAGATTTAGTGGCAGTGTTACTTACTGAAGTGACTGCTGGGTGGACAGATAATGTCACACAGTGTCTTATTACATGATTTCAAACCCCTGTGCACAATCTCACTTCCTGCATGAAACTTAAATATGTTTCAGGTAGGAGCTAAATAAAAGACATTACTTTTCATCTGCTTTTTCACTTAATGCTAATATAGTCACTTGTCAGTGAATGTAAAAGTAAAGGAGACAAGGGTTTATTTTTATACCTCACAGAACAGCAACTGGTGATTTCCCTTAGATCATTGCTTTTGTGTGTGCAGGCACTAAGCTTTTTTCTTTTAATATTTTAGACATACTTTATTTTTTATTCAAAACAGTTTTATCCCAAGCCTGACATGCCGATATTGTCAGGAAAGGAGGTGTGATGTTTGAACGTTACTGGGTACTTTTGCTCATTATACCTTATGAATGTAGGTGGTGCATCTCATTAATCCTAGAGCTAATCACCAGGCTCACAGTACTCATTCCTTCAAAGGTTTGGCTGAAGACACAGATCTCTGGTTCACTTGAGAGGATTCACAGCACCTGTGTCTCCAGGAGCAGGCAGTGGGGACATGGAGCAGAGCTGCTGCTGGGATGGGATTGCTCAGAGCAGCACAGCTCTGCCAGCCACATCCCAAATACCACAAAAAGTGTCCCACTCACAGTGAATGAAAACGTGCTTTCTCTCTAGGCACTGTGTGTTTTGTGTTCAGGAAAAGCACCGTGGAGACCTATCAAATCCCCATGAGGGACCACGTGCAGGTGAGGCAGGATCCAGGTTCCTCCTGCTCACGGCCAGGAGAGGGGACTGCTCCCTTCTCTTTGGATGGCCCCCTGAGGGATGTTGTGCAGTTACTGTTTGGGCTGTGATGAGTAGGCAGCAGCCACCAGAACATCCTGGCAAGCCATCAGTGTGGCAAGTTTGGCCAGGTTTGTCCCTACAGCACACCTTGCTATAGGATGAGCAGGATGCCCGAGGTGCCATGAGTGCAGCAGGGAGCCTGAGCCATGCAAGCTTTGGAGAGCAAGGCTCCCGCAACAAGAACATAATTCAGAGAGCCTCACCTTGATGGGGCTGAGCAGAAGATGAGAACAAGCTGCAAGCTGTGGCATTGGTGGCTTTGGGAGCAGCAGGGTGAGAGCACTCCCCGTCACTTTGCTTCCAGCCAGCACACAGCATGATCTGGCAGGACAGAGCAGGAGCCTTCACTCAGTTAATTATAAGAGTGCTGCAGCTTCGGTTCTTTGCTTTCTTTTTCACCTTCTTCACTCTTCCTACCTAACCTCCCTTTGGTTTTCTCAAGTATGCACGCCTACTCAATTCAATTAGCCTTGGATACAGCACCGAGGCCTCAGATACCTGTAGTCATTATCCCAAGCACTTTTCATAAGAGTATGGATATTAGTCCCAAAGTCCTGGCAAAATTCCAGCTAAGCTAATGTATTTACAGCCTAACCTCCCCAAATGTATCTCTTAGTTTCAAATAGGGGAGTTATTCTTCATTTTCCCTCCTTACTTTGCTATGCAGAGTTTCTCATAGAGTTAAACTTATTCCCCATGGCAGAATAATGCAGGATTTTTCAGTCTTACCGCCTTGCAACGTTTGGTATTTTTCTTTAAGCTGCAGCTTCTGGACTCCTGAGACTGCAAGAATCCTGGTTCCCAACCCCTCCCTTTTTTTTAAAAGCAAGCCGCTAATCCTTGTGTAAAAAAGCTTAAAGCACAAAGCTCCAAAACAACTAAAAGATGCAACTCGACATCTATTATTATCTTTAAAATATCCCATGAATTTAAATTAATTCTCGTGTTGTCTGGGTGCTGCCCCAGACACATTCCTGCAGCTGGCGATGCCAGTGGTGCAGCAGAGCCGGGGCTGAGAGCAGTTCTGTCCATCCCTGCTCCTCCGCACGAGCCCACTTCTGCTCCCAGTAACACCAGCAAGACCACTGGGGATGCCTGGCTGCAGCTGTGGGCAGAATGATGCATAGGTGCTGTTGAAGGGCAGGTCTGGGGCCAAACCCTGCCCTCCTGTGTCATGCCAAAATTTCTCAGTTCATACAGGGAATGAGACAGTCAATACCTACAGCTCTGTGAAGGGACGGTCGTTCTAAGATATTTTCTCAAGACGTTGGCTGGTTCTGGAAGGATGAGGGATTTGTTGCACAGGCTCTGTCATCTGCTAAGAGGGCTGCAGCAGATCCATCTGCGGGGAGGTGCCCAGCTCCCTCAGAGGCAGAAGCTGCCACGTCCTGGGTGCTCAGCCCAGCACTGCCATGGGGACGTTCCGGACTGACAGAGCTGGCTACATGGGAGGAAACGTGCACATTCACACTCCAGGGGAGTCACACATGTAACTCCTCCTCACTAACTTTAATAGATTTTCTTGACAGGGAGATAATGGGGCATTTTGGGCCTCATCCTTTTTCTTCAATTCCTTGGAATTAGCTGGAATTCCTTGGAGATTAAACCAGGCAAGTTTAAATAGCATTTCATTCCATCTGTGCCTTGCTTTACTGGGGTTCTTTCATGGCAGACTCGCAAACATTATTCATTAGTTTGCTCACCTATCTGTACCCCTATCCCAGCTACCCAATATTCGAAGACAATCAGCAAATTAATGATTTCACATTTTCAGCCCATTAAATTATTTATTGCTGGTGTCAATAGAAAGTTTTTAAAAGGTAAAATATATTTGTATATTGACTGCCAATTCTACATGGATGTAATGGCACCAGGCAGTGTACCACATCATGAAATAAAAATTAAATTGTAGTTGGGCTTTTAAATCAACTCAATTAAAATAAAGAGATTCTTGGCTTGATATAGGGAAATATTTGTATTTCCAATTCTATTTGTTAATACATTGACATATGTGCTATTTTTTAAATGTAGCACTAAGTGCACTTTCTGTCAATGCCATAGATTTTTTAATAGACTGAGAAAATGCATTTCATTTCTTCTTATTTTCCTTCAATACATCATTTGGTTCTGCTTTTTTGCCTGCATGAAATTCATTTTCTAATGGAAATATTTGTTTTGTAAATCAAATATGTATTATGCACAAAATGCAAAGCACAAATTAAATTATGTTAATGAAATGAAAGAGATATGAAATGCATATTTCATGGACAAAACATAACCTCAGCAAACAACCATTTCTTGATAAAATCTTTAAACACAATCTCATTCTGTGACAGACATATTGTTAAAGCAGATAGCACCTCATTTAAATGGTTTCCTTTAATATTAGTGCTTAGTATATAATTGTAAATAACTTTTGGGATGAAAAACCAATAATGAAATACTGTCTTTAATAGTTTGCTATTGATGTCAGCATAAAATTTGTAGTAGTTGAATATTGGAAATTGGGAGTGCGCACACATATAGTCAAAAGCTGTAAATGATTGCATATTTAAATAGAGCTGACTAAGGCAAAGATGTTATAGATATTAGTAATAGGCAGAAAATTATGCTGACCTAACATTATTTGACAAAACCCACTGTTTTAAATTATATATTGGTTACACTTAATGAATAATAGATTCTGTAGGTGTTGTTTCTCAGATCACAATGCTGATGACACTATACGTTGGAGACTTACTCTTCCTTCTGACAATAAAGCAGGTAGAGCCCACAAAGGCCACCAAAACACAAAATTGTATCCATTGGTCTCCAACCTAGCCTAGTCTTCTGCAGGAAAAACATTCCCAAAGATAGGAGCAAAAGGCATATTCCTGAACAAGTACAATGCAAGAAAAAGCACTTGATATACAGGAGAAGATTTCAGGCAGGTCTTGGGTTGCTGTGCCCTCCTAAGTAGTAAAGCCATCACAGAGAGCCCACCCATTTGTTGGGTTTCATCACTGTTTTGCCATCAGTCAGATTCAATGGGTCGGCCCACATTGGTGGCATCCATTCCTCTGTCCTCCTCTCTGCCTTGAGCATGCATGAAATCAGAACAGAGAGCTCTCAATATGTAAGCCAATTCTTTCAGACATTTTAGGGCAGCAAAGAATGTATTAAATCACCAAAGGGACATCTGTCTCTTCTCTACTATATTATTTTTATCAAAAATGCTAAGAAAGAGAAAGAACATGATGCAGAGTAAAAAGAAACAACCAGCCCCAAAACTCAGATGATCATTAGAGAGCTGGGAGATGCCTGTAATCTAACAGGTGATAAGAAGACCAAAGCACTTATTTGAATGTTGCTATTCTTTGCGTGAAAGCAGGAGAGCTATACATAATTAATTGGGATCTGCTTCATTTTCTGAAGGAGAACATATTTGTTTTTATATTAAGTGTTACAGAAGACACTTAAGATTCAGGCACTGATACCTGGTAATTGTTTATCGTGGTTTTTTGCAGAAGGGAAGCAAGACTGATGGACAAACCAGGACAGCACTGTCTGAAGGCCTTTGGCTTTTAAGTCACTGTGGTTTTAGTTCTTAGCCCAGTATCAAAACTGGCCTGAGGCTGGTTGGCAACTCGTTCCATCTTTGCAGTGCATGATGCTGCATATCAGTATCTGCACTGCTTTGTTTAGAGCTGTTGCCTTTGAGAGCAGTGACAACAGTGCAAAACAGTAGAAGTCCTCTCATTCTTTTAGAGATGCTCAGAGCCACCTGCCCTGAGCCCTGGTGAGATGTCAGACCCCTCTGTGGCACGGGGTGCCCAGTGAGGCCATGGTGGGCTCCAGCACCCTGAGTGATGGAACACCCACCACGCTGTGACACCGAGCACTGCCCACGGGACCTGGGCATGGTCAGGCAGGGACCAGCAGAGAGCCACATCAGAACAGACTGCAATAGGAGGGACCAAAAGATTCATTAAAACTACAAGCCTGCCTCCCAACTAATAACATATATTACCCCAAAATTCAAACTGCCCCCCAGGGCTGCTTTCCCCCCTGCCCCTGCACAGCCCACAGCTATTGGGCTGTGCTGCCTGAACTTTCCCATTCCCACACAGCACCTCCAGGCAGGAAAATACCCTCAAAAGGACAGACTGCCCCAGGCTGGGCCATGGTGCGTGCTGCTCCAGAATTTCCCTGTGGCAGCAGCTCAAGCTCTGCTGCTGCTGAGGACATCTCTCCAAGAAGGGAGGCTTTGTGCCATCCTCTGCATGCTGTCAGCCATCGTGGTGGAGATAACTTTCCACTTTGCTCTGAGGCACAGACAGGTGCCTTTAGTAATGTTCATGACAGCCTTGATATCAAATACATAACTCTGAGATAAGCTTGGCAATAAATACCTATAGCAAGCACAGTGCAGCAGCATGACAGCAGAGACCTGTGAAACTAAAGAGGGCTCTCCCAGCCCTACATTAAACTATTTATTAATCATACCTGCCCTATTTCCCTTCATCACAGGCACCTCAGCACTATGATGGATTCATGGGGACACAGGAATGCAGCATTCCTTTAGTGAGTAAAACAGGTAACCAAATTCTGCACTCCCTTCTGCAGGATGGCCACAAAACCTGCTCAGGACTCCCAGACATGGGTGGGCTCTGATCAGTTGCACAGTGGGATCTTGGACAGGAACAGGGTACAAATGCTGCTGAGGTTTAAAAAGAAGAGGACAGCAAAATGTCTGAATGAGATTAACATTACAGCCTGCCTTTGCTTCTGGCATAACAAAAAAATGCAACCAAAATAAACAGTGCAGCTGTGTGAATCTGAGCTCCTTTTGAACCAGGCCATCAAACTGTCTCTCTGCCGTAAAGTAAAAAACTTTCCAAACACTTCCAGAATCTCCAGACTTGGCAATTTCCCCAGGATAACCCAGTAAATTGCTGGGGAGAAAAAAACAAAGCATCCCATGTATCATAAAATACTGGAATTTTATCCCAAGCAAAGGCCAAAAGCTTCTCCAGAGGGACAATCCAAAGGCTGATCTCGGATAGTCAGAGCTGAGGAAGGGTTTCCCCCCAGCACATCGAGGAATTCTCTCTGTCTGTCCACAAAGCCATTGGACTGGAACACAATAACACAGAGGAGGCATGCTAGGGAAGAAAATGTCTCCAAGGAGTGCCAGGATTTTTTGAACATGGCTACAATGGATCTTGAGGGTCACAGAGTGAAATCTCCAGCCATTGAAGGTGAATGAGTCACCACAGAGCTGCTGATGTGGCATCAGTGGCCATCCTCATTTGGTCAAACCAGGCCGGGCACCTTCCTGAGCCATAAAACCAATTCTAGACTTCCTATTTGTTATTTGAGCAGAAAACATGAGAAAGAAACTATCCTGAGTCAATGGAATTATGGATATTTAAATCAGAGTAAAACCTGCTCCCTAACATATCCACTGTGTATTTACCACCTATAGAGGAATAATGGATGCTAAATCTAAGTTGTGCTTCCTACACTTATTTCATAGGAAATACAATTTTTTATCTATTTTATCAATTTTCTAAAATGAATCTTTCCCTTTTTCATTATCAAATTTCAATCTTATATCATTTCCAGCACCACCCCAAGCCATTCTGGAGTTCTCGTTTACATCACTAGAGATTAATATTAGGTGTTTGTAAAAGGAGGATATTAGCTTCTCCCTTATATCTGTCAAAATTAATAACTTCTCTATCACAGATAACTCCAGGTCAATATTAGATTCATAGATGTGGCCAGAAATAAAATGTATGGAAATATAATATCTCATTTATAAATATCCAAAAAGGAAAATAAATTGAAAAAAAGAAAAGTGTTTTCATTATTGAAATTTAGACTGCAACTGTTCTAAAGATCAAAAGACTTTGAGGGCTGAACATATCTGCCATATGGCCTTAGCCTTTCAAATAGAAAACAAATTGGAGGTCAGCCCAGGGGAGAAGGGAGAAGTGAATTTTCTACAAGCAGGGCAAAGGAAGGCATCAGGATCCTCTCCCCACTGTGTTTGTGTTTCTGTCTAAATGTATATTGTGGCCAGAAGAAAGGCTCCAGACATAAATGTTTGTTCAATGATTGATGTAAATACTTGGGTGATGATTGATAACGGTGATGTCTGGCAGATGTCCACCTCCTGCACAGCTGATCCTCTGTGGTACCTCCTGATGTTGTGCTGATTTAAAGGGAATAACACGTTCAAAGTGACCATATTGCAGCAAACATATCCCATGCTCTTGATCCAGCAGAGACCATGTTGATTATATTTCTTAATGGACCATATTGCTGTTTTCTAAAATCTACTGATTTAAGAGCATCAGCAGACACAAAGCTCATCTGTGGCCTGGTGGAGCTAGAGAAGGTCTTGGCCATCTCCCGTGGGGCACTCCTGACTGGCAGGACTCTCTCACACTTCAGACATGGCTCAGAGCTGTACCAGGGACACGGGCAGTGCTCAAGTGTGCCCTGTGCACTGCAGTTCAGCTGTTCTGTCCCAGTCCTTAAACACAGACCGGGCCAGGTAACTTTCACACTTCTGATGTGAACATAATTCTGATTTTGACTGGCTTTCCTGGTTTCCCAGCTGGCTGTCCCCATCTCAGCACCGTGACCGTGCCACAGAGGCAGAGCTCAAAGCCTTTCAGGCAGAGTGTGGGCTCGGGAGAGGAAGATGAAAAGAGCGTTGCCAATGTGAAATCTATTTTCTACGTAGGTTTCAAGGGAGAAGGTGAGATAAATACATGCTGTGGGAATACAACAGAGGAGAAGCTGTATGAGTTATGCTTTCAGAAGTAAATAACACTGGAGCCAGTGATTTAAAGGTTGTTAAATGAATTTTCCCAACTATTTTATTCACTGTGATCAAAATTATATCAGTGATGTTCTTACTAATATATCCCATTTGGCTCAATAATCTTTTATTTGTAATTACAGGTGAAAAGGTCGTTTTAAGAAAGCCTGCATGGGCTTTAAAGAATTATGCTGCTTTCACTTTGTTTTTATAAGCAATTGAGGATAGAGGGCAAAATTAACTAATGCTACTTTCTGTGAGAAAAATATTAAAACATCCTCAGTTCATATCCTCATTTGCCCAAAGGAGTTTTTCCTATTGCTCTTCTTCAACCCCTGGCTCTGTGCACTGACTGCTCCCTGCAGCTGTTGTGGGTAGCATGGCACCAGCCACCAACCTTCCCGTGGGGAAGCAGCATGTCCCCCCCTTTTCTTCCTCATCTCCTCAAACTCTGGATGACCCACAGTAAAATCCTTTTAACAAGGCTTCGTTCCTTGCCGACCCAGTTAAAACTCTGCAAAAATAAACACGAGCCATTCTTTGTTTTTCCTGTGGCTTTGGGATCCGTTTCAAGCATGGAAAGAAGCAGCCCTACCTGGGTGTCAGGCACAGGGAAGGGAGAGCAAAAGGGCCAGATGGGAAAAGAGTTGTCTTTAACGGGAAAACTGCCAGGGAGGGACATTTATATCTATATTCTTCTTGGGTGCCTTATGCTGCACTGAGATCACATGCTTGACCCCAAGCAAAGCTCTGGGCATGCAGAGGCACCAGAGGTGGTACAAACACAGAGTGTAAACACCACTCAACTCCATGTGATCCCATTTGTGTCCTTTTCTGGATGCTGGGGTACAAATTCCACAGAGGACCACATTTCTGCACATTTAAAGTGAAACCCTGTTCACCAGCCAATGAATGCTGAAGGTCAAGTGCAAGCAGGGCTCTGGTGCCCAGGACCCAGGGACAGGTACCCACCAGGCAGCTGCTGGCACCGAGCTGGTGGCACCGCTCACTCCAGAGGTCCCTTTTGAACAGGAACATTCTTCCCTCTAAGAATCACGCAGATGGAAAGCTGCATCTGTGTGAAGGAAAGCATTCCCTGACCCAGCTCACCACGTTTCAGTTTGAAGTGCTGTTTGTCACCACTAAGCACTACTCTCCCCACCAAGGAGTGGTATTTCTCCCTGGAATTGCTCTCTGCTTTAATAGGGTGTGAATGCCTGAAACACTACGGTGCAGTAATAATGTTATTCGTGTTCGGCTCCTAGTGGGGAAACACAAAAGCTGCCACATGAACTTTTCTACTTGAAGATGATACCAACATGTATATTACTTCAAAAGATGGGAAATATGTCTGTGACCTAACCCAGCTGAACTCACAAAAAACAATGGCCTCTCCTGCATTGGGAAGAGTAAAGTATTGAAAAAGGACTCAGAGGAGATCAATTAATCAGCCCCTTCCCTCGTGTACAAACACAACCCTTAGACTTCAGATCTGAGAGGTTTACACACACCTCTGCAAAAACATTCCCCACTGTAGTTGTTTTTCTTAACATTGGAAATTAGAAAAAGAAAATACATATTGTTCCTTCAGTATCAATCAGCTTCAAATACTGGGCTAGGGTTGAGTGCCTACAAGTTTAACCTCTAGGTCCAGAGGACTTAGAAAGGAAGAGGAGAAGGAGGAGGAAGAAGGCTGCATGTCTGATTTTGCACCAAGGGGAGGGCAGGGAGAGTCTCCCCATGTGAGCAAGGTAGTGATGGGGAAAGAGGAACCTACAAAGAAGGTGAGAACTGCAACAAATTACAGATGGCTTCTAGCAGGGGTTTTGGAAAAAAAGCAGTTGCAACCAACTCTGCTTCCTGGGCAGCCTGGAGACCCCCATCCCTCCCTCAGGGCTGTTTACAGGACAGGTGGAGCAAGACCCAGCAACAAGTGAGAATGACCTGTCCATGAGTGCATGGAAGATTTACAACAGAAAAATGCTTCTAGCTCTGTTCTAATGCATCAGAACAAAGAGATTTTGAAATATCCTTCCAAGATAATCAGTTCTAAGATGTCTCCCATGCAGCTGATCACTGAGTTCAGTCTAGCATTATTGCAATATCAAGACCAGAGATTCCTTCTCATCCTGTCTTCTGAGGGAGAAAAGAAAAAACCAACCAAATAATTTTCAACAAGTGAAATGGTTTTTTGGTGTATTTGATAGACGTTGTTGTGCAGGGCTAAGTGGGAGTTTTAAAAAAATGTCTGCAAATATTCATTCACATTTTTAAAATGAATTTACTGCAGCCACATTGATTTCCCCCTGGGATTTGCTTTCTGCACACTTTTGAGCAATCAAGTTTTACTGGGCAAATGTTTGCACAAGACAAATTTCAAAATTGCATGCAGAGACAGAATTTTTTGTCTTTTCATGCCAGACATGCTTGTAGGCTTCTCCAATGAGCAGGCAGAAACAATATCATGTGATTTATCTGACCCATCACAACTAACGCACATACCTTGACTAACGAAGATCAGACACCCACAGTTGTTTGTGATCAAGACACAGAGTTGTTTTTTTAATTACAAAGCTATCCATCAGTAATTTCAAATAATAAGTAAATTGGAGGGAATTGTGATCTGTCTCCAGATAGTCTGTGAGCAGAGAAAGCAGCTAAATTTGTTGAATAAATTATTCATTATGGATTATTCGCTCAGCTCTACTGCAATAGCAGTGACATTGTTTAATTTAATAGCACATTAAGGGATCTTTTTCCTTACACAAATGAGTGCATTGCTCCCAGCAAGTTGACTCTTGAAGATGCAATACTGGAAACCTGTGAGAGCAGCTAGCCCCGTTCAAGGCTTCAATTAGGTTTTGAGCAGAGAGAACCCTCATCACACACCACTGAGGATATTTGGCTGCAGCCCTTGTGCAGGGTTACAAACGTGCTTGAAAGAATATGGGGCTATGCAAGTCCTGGAAAAAGAACTAGAAACCAAGCACTTCACTTTGAAATTGACTGTGCTTTGAGATGGATCTGAAAATACCAAAACCAAAAAGCCAGCTTTTATTCAGATCTCATCTGACCCTGGAGAAACAAGTGCATTTTATCTGAGCCCTGTAAAGTCTGGCAGCTCCTTTTCCCATCCCCAGCCACGCTGGAGCTCAAAATCCACAGCCAAACTCAAGAATAGTGAAACTCTGCCAGCTAAACCAACCCTTTCTGAGCAGCTACTGCAAGAGTATCAGTCCTGTTGATTCTGTTGACTGTCTTGATTTTCCCTGGAGACAACATAAGGAATAGTGAATATTTGTATAGCTCATTTACAACTAACTACCTGCAGAGGAAACTTCCCCAGCGACTTTTTTTCCTCTGAGAAATTAAGATCTTCAGAGTCCCACAGACTGTACAAACAGCTGCAAAACATTGTGACACACCAGCTCTGGCCCTATTTCTTGATCACTTTTGCAGATGTGGCTGACCCAGGCTCTGTCTCTGGGCTGTGACACCCAGGGCTGACTGGGGAGCAGTGGCTGACACACACCATGCAGCACTGCCCATGGACACACAGCTCTGCCTCTGCTGGTGCCTTCCACTGCACACCCAGCACAGCACCAAGATCATTTTTTGGAGCCTAATGCAGCCCGTGGAAGTGAGGGTTGAGGACTAGCTAGCCACAGGCAGGTGGCAGAGGCTGAGCCCATAGAATCCTACATGCCAAAAGTGTGGTTTTAGTGGGACCCTGATGTGAGTGCCACACACACACACAGGGAAGGGCTCATGCAGGTGAGGGTAGATTAAATTTTGGCCACTGATGAGAGCAGGAAAGAAAATAAATAATGTATACCTTTCATTTGGGTTAAGAGCAGCTGAAAAAAGCCCTAGTGAGTGAATACATCAATGGAACTGCATTGCCCATTCATGGATGAGAAAAGTCAGGCTCTGAAATACCCTGAATCTGCCCCAAACACAAACACACAGAGAAACACAGATGCATGCAGAGATCCCCAACCTGCTCTGATTTATCTCCTCAGCATTTTTGATGCTGTATGTTGTTTAGAAAAGGACCCCCTGAGCAAAGACCTGTGGGCAACAGGTATGGTGCTGTCTCACAGGCAATTGTGGTACAGCAGACAAGGAAGAGATTTCTCAGCCCCATCAGACTGCTCTCCAGCATAGTGCATTTCCTGATAGCTGTGCCCAGTGCCCATGGTGTCACAGGGCAGGCAGTGTCTGGGTGTCACTGTGCCAAAAGCAAGAGGAGTTCCAGTCCCAGCCCACAGGCACTCCAACACATGATAAGGAAGGTCATGACCATTCATGCTGTGGCAGATCCTCAAGGAATATGCCCCTTCTCTTGCAATCTTTTTTTCAGCTGGCATTATAACTCAGATGTGTGTTACTTATGTTTATATGTGTTACATATATAAATGTGTTACATATACATATATATATATATATATATATATATATATATATATATATATACACAACTACTGTATAGATTCCTGGTAATTCACTTCCTGTACTGCATTACAGCTATAAAACAAAAAGATAAGTATGGGAGTAAAACTTAAAGAGAAGCCATAAGGGAGTAAACTTAAAGAAAAGCCATAAGGCACCTACCAACACCAAAATGTTAGAGAAAAGAGAGAGCAATGCCACACAAATCTTTGAGTCCCAGCAGAGGCAGCAGCCTGTTCAAAGAGAATCCATCCATCCAGGCAGGTGAAGTTCTTTCTCCTTCCCTTCTTTGGTACAACTGTTTATATCCCTTTCTTCAGGTACTGTGTTTAAGATCTAATATATTTCTTTTAATCTGTTAAGATACAATGTTGCATCCAGTTTAGCCTATCCCCCTTGCCCCATTATGCCTCCAAGCATCTATACCACACCATTCTGCCTATAACCTTAAAATTGAAATGCCATGTCATATTTTCTACCATCAGTAGCGAGCGTTATCTTCCCTTACATTCTATTATATCACTGTACTTTCCTCCCTGCTTGATAAGCTGTCAATATTGTTTTGGCATGAGAAATTTCCATCTCACGCATCAGATGATCTCCATGACCTTTAAGCGAGTTGCCAGTAAGATAATTTACTCACATTGTTGTGACAAAATAATATCTCTTCAGCCTGGGTCACATGACATGATCATTACATGATTTTTCCAAAAATGATTAAATTTTGCACATTTGGGGGGTGGAGGACCTCTGTGGAAAATTGAAATTACTAGATTGCTTATCATTTCAATTAGCCACAAAGAGTTATAAAGGCTACTTGCCACTACTTCACCCAAGGAGCACATCCTGAATTCCCACACAGCACATAATTCTCTTTAACTTCAGTCACTCTTTTCACTTTTTTTGCTGTAACTGCTCATCCTTTTGCAAGGAATGTTTTAATACAATAGTCTTCACAGTGTCTTGTATTAGCAGGAGGATGCTATCACAAATACCACATCCTTTTGGCATCTTTTTGGCTCTCTGTGCATAACAAAAATGTCAAACAGATTTTAATGAAAGGCTGCATGCTTGTGGGTATTGACAGTTTGACATAGAATCCTAATTTTCAGATGTCTTGTTCTTACTGTTTTTAACACAAATACTTGCAGGATAAGAGCAAGGCAGCACAACTGAGGAGAGATGGCATTCATATAATGTCCTCCTATTCTCTCTGGTTCTGCTCAGCAGCTTGCCCAGTTTCTGTGGGGTTTGGCCTGAGAGTTTTTGTGGTTCAGCTACAATCATGTCCAACCTCAGTTTAGAAACCAAATTATTTCTTTTCCTCACCCACAGCGTCTGGGCTGCTCCCTCAGGGTCTGGGAAGGGGACAGTCCCAGCCAGGGATGTGGCACGGCAGGCAGGGAAGAGATGATGAGGGATGTCCCTGCAGGAAATGCACCCTCACATGCTGCATGTCACCTTCATGGGCGGCAGAGACCAGGAGGAACCAGGAGGAACGAAGAGGAACCAAGAGGAACCAAGAGGACCATCCCACAGAGGACAGCAGGGACCAGGAGAGGTCTGTGCACCGTGGTGCCTCAAGGAACCCATGCATAGGGAATGCACATGAATATATATCTGTATTTATTTATTTAACTGCAGTTGGGTTACCTCCTCCTACTCTCCCTGTGCTGTGTGACTGACAGCTCTTTGTTTCACAGCAGAGAAAATGTCAGGACTTCAGGAAAGGGGCGTGAGGCTCCCTCCATCATTCCACTGGAGTACTTCCCATCTCAAGCACCCCACACCACTAACATCAGCTACTTCTGCACCCCACTGAGACAAGACCACAGCAACTGCCTACTCAGTGAGATATTAGAGAAAACAAAACTGAAAATTAGAGTGAGGAGCATCAGGAAATGTCGGTGGGTAAGATATTCTCCAAAGATTTCCACAGGCAAAATTTTAAGGTTGCAATTTTCTCTACCAGCCATGGCCATGGACTCCACCACCCTTGCACCACTAAAAAGTCAGTTCTAGGACTTCCCTCCCCTCCATCCCACAGTGGTGGGCCAGAATAACTCTTTCCTAGGAAGTACCCTGTTCTCCCCATGGGCTATGCTGATAATTATTATGTATTAGTGATGCCTGCCAGTTTCACCTGCTGAGCAGGATTTGTCACCATGTTCCCTTGTCCCCAAGACTGGGTTGGAGGCCAGTTCTGAGAGGCATCCTTTGACTTCTGCCTAGACCTGTGCTTTGTCTTTTAGTGTGACTAGCCCCATCTCCCTCCCTTGTCTTGCTGTTAAGGTACTTATCTTGCCTTAATAATTTCCCACATGGCACTTCATCAAATACTCTGCTGTGAGAGATGAGATCTATTTCATTTCTTCTATCTAGAAAATCAATGATCTTATCAAAGCAAGATACCGGGTTTTTTTCTGGCATAATCTATGTTTGGTAAAGTTATGCAGCATTTTAGACCATTTTTGCAATTCTTTGGTTAAATTACCATTTCCTCCACACCATGTCCTGAGCTTTGCACCCAGTGAATCAGCTCAGCAGCCTCAATGCTGTCGCTCCAGCTCTGCATTGCTGCCCACATGGCCTCAAATTACTCCTGTGAGGGTCACCTTCCTCATATCCTTTCATGCACTTGGACAAAAAATAGTTACTTTTTTTTATTAATTACCAATTAGATTCAGTGATGTGGTCTTATTCATCTCTGTTTGTCCTGTATCTCATGCCTTCATCACCTTCTCTGCCAATCTCCACTATACACACAAGTTATATCTATCTATATCTATATCTATATCTAATCTGTAAGATAGCCTTGGGACATGATCTCTGTACTGTTTCCATGAACCTTCTGCAGAGTCACACTCCAAAGACCAGGACACAAGCCCAGCTGGGTTTCAGAAAGCCAAGACAACACTGTGATTTATGCTTTAAGGCAATTTAACAAAGTTTGCATGGCTGGTGAAATGCTTAGTGCAGCTCTGCAAATAACACCAAAGAGAACGGATCAATGTAATGCCCTATTGACAAAATCTGAACTATAATACATATATTTTGTACATTTTCATTGTGTTCATGTATGTTGATTCATAGCTGCTTTATCAATAAAAAAACACCGCACAAAGTTTTATACCATAACTGTCACCAAAATTATTTATTACTAGGATAATAACAAATTTTATGTGGACTGAGATCCTTTGTGGTAAGATGTTGAACAATAAAAACAAAATTTCCTGCTCTATACAGCACTGGCCCAAGGAAAGCTGCTAATTTCTCTCCACTCTATAGGATCCACGGGTGTGCACACAGATATCTACAGACACAGATATCTAAAGGCTCTTTCAAGGTCACATAGGCACTTGGGTGAAACATTTGTAAAACCCTTTCCTCCTAAAAAAGAAGCATTTAAAGGCCTACAACATGCTTAAAACAAGACAGATTCAAGAACCATTAATTCAAACTCTTATCAAACTTGGAAGGCATGAGCAGCCTCTCATCAATTACACCTCAGAAACAATTACAGGGGACCAAATACTGCAGCCCTTGACTGAGCAGATCCCCCCTCGAGGTCACCAAGAGGGTTGCCCCATTAAGGGCTGCAGAGTTTGGTGCAAATTTAGCAATTTATGTGTTGTGGTGCCCATTTTCCCAGCAGAGACTTTGGTGCTGGAGGTCCCCAGAGCAATCCTGTGCCCCAGCACCATGGGGAGCCTCCCCTCTCTGCCTTTCCATTCCTGCACAAAACAAACTGCAGAACTTTTTTGTTGCCCATACAGAATAGTCAAGGTTAAGGTATGAACTGTGCAAAATCACACCCCTTGGAATATTTATTAAAACCTGCTTGCTTAATTTTACCAAAATGTACCAAAAACTTCCAAAGGAAGAAAGCCTCAACTTCTGAATGTAAAAAAGATGTAAATATATTCCTGGTAAACCTGACCTCTGTGAGCTATACAAAATGACTATAGTCTTGTGTTTCAAAGATATTCTTCCTTGAAAAATATCCATTGTTATGGCATTTCCTTGACTAAGTAGAAATAACAGAGGTTATGCTTCAGCTATACACAACAATATTATTTCTTTTAATATATAAATGTGCCAAAAGGGATGTATATAAAGAACACTGATAGAGTTCCTAGAGCTGTTCTCTGCTTCCTATTGTTACAAACAATAATTTGAGGAGAGGAGAAAAAAAATCCCACAAAGAAGGATTTCAGCTTAACACGAGCAATACTCCTCCTGCACATCTTTCCTTTTATGCAGTTTTGTTTCAGTGATTTGAGCATGTTCTAATTTTGTCATTCAAGCCATCTGACTTTCACTGCTCTATACAAACAAAACCTAATTTAGTCTGAGATGTTTTAAGTCATAACAATGACGGATGGCCAAGGTTCAGGTGTGCTAGAATATTTAAATACCTAGTCTATATTTTCCTGATATAAAGACAGGCAGCTTTTTGTACTCTGATTAATTATGATTTTGTGTCTGAAAAAAATAGCTCTTTCTATTCTACATTATTAATTGGTTATTTAATTAGGGATTCTGGTAGCTTCAGATGTTGGGTAGCTAAAATTGTGCCGTGGTTAAAAAAAAAAATAAAATAAAAAAAGACTAGCTCCATACTGTTGCCTTTTTGTATCTTATGAAGGTCACAATAAGATGTGATTGTTTGGCACAGCAGCAGTGAATTATGCCACCCAGACAAGCTTTTAACCTATGTGTCTTCACTCTGAGTGAGACACACAGGGATGTGCTCTCTTTAAACAGTTCTCTATTGAAGAGGATTCAATCACCATAATGAATCTGAGGCCAGGCAGCAATCTTCTTCACTGAAAGAATTTCTAAAAGATTGTAGAATTTGTAAAACGAACAGCTCACAGACTAAATGGCTGTGTGGGTGAATCAATTATTGCAGGGCTCGCAGTAGTCATAATATTTAGTACATATCATAGAGTGTTTCAGGTACAATAAGATATGCTAGTTTTTTCCCATTCCTCCTTGAAAGTGGTATGTGCTCCACCAACTTAGTCAATCTTCGGGATCTAGTTAGAACTAGTACTAAGTCAATAAAAAAATCCATCTGCAGCTGTGGTGCATGTACCAGGATCCGAGGGGCTCACATTGCAAAACAGTAATTGTATTAAAACGTGCACCAGCGAGCTGCTCGCCGGGAAAACACATGATGTATCGTGAAACACAAAACACATCAAGGGCTGAAATATTTTTTCAGAGGTAGAGTAGGGCCAATGCTGAACAGCTTCCTTATTAATACAATAATTATTTTATTTTGACAGCACCATTTATAACCATATAGTCTGTGTCCAGCTACCCATATTTCCATTAATCAATGGATTTGAAGACAACTGTCATCATTTCATTTTATTATGACTTATAGGTTCATTGCAGTTCACTTAAAAATTACTATGAGCAAGACACTGGTGGGCAAGAACCAGACCTTTGTGGGCTGCCAAGGGCTCATGCCTGGCACTGGTCTGCAGGGACTCGGGGTACTGGGGGCAGTGGGACCAGCTGGGATGCCCAGGGGACACCAGGCTGGTTGCTGGAGAGGGGCCAAGGCTGTGCTGGCTGATTAAAAATCTTGAGCACTTCAGCTCACAGGTAGGACATGCAAACCCCTGCCAGCTCCCAGTGGGATGATGCTGGGATGCTGTGGGAGAAAAGGGGAAGGGCACAATTTGGCCTTGAGAGAGGAAGTATTTCTGCTGTATTCAAAAGCCACCAGAGTACAGATCCAAAGAACCTCAGGTCACTTCTCAACCCTCCGGCCTGGCCACGAGTTTACAGCACCCATCTGTGAGCAAATGGGGACCCAGCTGTGCGGTGTGGCCATGCCACAGCCGAGTCACAGTGTCACAGAGCCGGGTCAGAACCTGCCAAACGCACTTGCACCTTGTGTGCAACCTCCCCAAAGACACGCAGGGCTAGATGGCAAACAGGGTGTCCCTTTAATGAAACTACAACGTATTAAAAATTATTACAGCTTCGTCTTTTCAGGTTTTAGACAATGTAATGTGATTTATTCAAAGAAATGCTGATGATTAGACATTAAATGGCACTAAATATTCCACTTCCTCTGCGCTGCCTGATAAACTGGTTTCATTAACATTATAAGTAACAAAAGTTTCCATTTCAGTCGGCCCATTTTGTTTTCCTCACGATCTAAGTTGCAGCTGCACAGCACTATATTACAGGGACCTCGCCGAGCGGCAGCTCCGGGCTCTCCATCACTCCCCACGGTTAAAGGGACCGAGCCGGCTGCAGGCAGCCCGGGCGGGGCGCTCCCGGCCCGGCCCCGGCCCCGCCACGGTCCCAGCGACACCGCAGCGCCGTGCCCAGCCCTGCCCAGCCTGCACCCCTTCAGCACCATGCCCAGCCTGCACCCCTTCAGCACCGTGCCCGGCCCTGCCCAGCCTGCACCCCTTCAGCACCGTGCCCAGCCTGCACCCCTTCAGCACCGTGCCCAGCCCTGCCCAGCCTGCACCCCTTCAGCACCGTGCCCAGCCTGCACCCCTTCAGCACCGTGCCCAGCCCTGCCCAGCCTGCACCCCTTCAGCACCGTGCCCAGCCTGCACCCCTTCAGCCCGGCCCTGCCCAGCCTGCACCCCTTCAGCCCGGCCCGGCCCAGCCTGCACCCCTTCAGCACCGTGCCCGGCCCTGCCCAGCCTGCACCCCTTCAGCCCGGCCCTGCTCACACCCACGGCAGGCTCATCCTTCTGCTGGGGCCGGCACTGCCACCCCAACCCCACTGACATCGCCGTCTCGTTCTTCTCTTTGAGAGATTTTTCTTTAGCTGCCAAGTCTGTCCCTATTAAATCATGTGCCTCAGCCTTAAGTGCAGGTTAACACTGTGCCCTGAGTGGAAGCCACTATATTTGTCAAGGATACCTCCGTGATTTATCTCTGCCAGCCCCATAGAAGAACGCACATCTGGATATACGGTGCCGCTACATAATTTCCAAATTCAGCCATTCTGCCTGCTTCCTGGGAGACCCCGCTCCGGGTCTGGAGCTGCTGGAATTACAGCTCGTTCCCAGTTCAGGCCCTCGTTTCAGGCCCTACCGAGGGTGTCACAGCCCTGCAGCACCAGGTAGGGATGCTGTTGCACGGTACCCTCCTGACGTGCCCAGGCTCACCCGCGCTTTCCCCACACTTTGGTCACACCTGACTGCCTTCAAGGGAGTCCTCCCTTTGCCAGAAGCTACAGGGACACTTTTTGAAAGACGCTTTGAAAGTAAGATGGTGATTTAAGTGCACACCAGCCAGTGCCCTGGTATTTAATAAAGCCTCGCTCCTGCCCTCAGGCAGCACTGCCCACTCAAGAGCAGCCCTGGCTGTATTTTGGGAGGGGGACAGGGATTGGTCCAACCACCTCCCATCGCTCCCTGTACAGGAGAAAACAAATCCCTCACATCCACAAAATGCCAATCCAACGGAGCAAAGCAGCCCCACTTGCTTGGTGTGAATCTGGAACAACTCTAACGGGCTCACTCTGGATTTACTGCAGCAAGTGCTGGATTTGGCTCCCCATCCCACGGGATGAGCATCAGCCCCCCAAGAAAACCCCCAGTGTGCACAGAGCAGAGACCCAGCAGCACTGAGCCCAGGCACCATATCCCTTCCTCCTCCCACAGCTCAGGTGGCACCTCCACACACACACACACACACACACAGATATTTAGATAGCTATATATTATTGTTTATGTAAAGCCATAGCTTTCCCTTGATTGCAAGGCATGGTGGGGCTGCTGATGAGGTTTGCTGTTGACATTTCTGCATTAGCTGGCTTTTGTCAATCCTGGCAGGCTGAGAAATTCTATCTTAAGGGCTGTTCTTTATTAAATTTGCAAGATACAAAACTGTGACTGACTCTTTTCTTTGGTGAATGTATAAATAATAAATTCAGATCGCTAAAAATAACAATTAAAATATTGCTCAAATTTAAAAGCACAGAAAAAATTGGTAATTTGGAGACAGCCCCATGTGGGCTGCAGGAGCAGGGGCTGGGGGCAGTGTCCCTCCTCAGAGCTTTTGGCAGCTGTCAGTATTCAAAGTGCTTGAGGAGGGGGACAGAGCTGGGGAGAAGGCAGCGTGCCTGAGCCTGAGCTGAGCCACTACGTATCTTACCAAACTTTGTCACAGTCTTTTATACAACTCCTTTATGCAGGATCTCTGACATAATTCCTATTTTTTTCCACCAGCCATTATATATGATAAATAAAACAATGCACTGAAAACACTGAAATCTCTCATCAATGTCTTTGTGAAAAGGGCCCAGATAAATGAGTCTTGGAATCAAAGGCAGATTACATGACTGACCATGTATCATCCTCTATGTATTGAACATAGTCTTTGTAAAGATAGAGCGGTAATAAAAAGTGGTATTGTGTGCTGTGAAAGGCTGTGTGGGTCTGTGCATGACTAATCTGTCTTTCTGCATTATTTTATTCAATCTTCTCTGACTTTATGCCTTTGACATTTTTGCTACACTCAGTAAATTTGAGTGAATAGGCAATTTTAAAGAATTTTTATAGGGCTTCAGAGAAGTCATACGCAGACTGTATCTTTGTTCAGATTTAACAGTTTAAATATTTCCTTTGTCTAGGATGCAGAGTAATCTTTAGGCAGAGGAGAAGAGGGGGATGGGGTAGGAAATGCCTAAACCTCCCTTAATATTTTGGCACCCTTTTGTCGGGGGGTGGGGGCAGCGCAGCAGGGCGCAGCCTGGGGGCCGGGGGGTGCCCCTGGGGTGGGGGCGAGGGGCTGGGCCGGGCTCTGGCAGGGCCGGACGGGCTGGGCTCAACTTTGCTGCGGGAAGGGAAGAGCGGCTCCCTCCCGCAACTCAAGTGGGAAGCAGATGAAATGTTTAAAGGGCTATTGTGAATATAGGCTTAAATATGATCCTCTTGCATCAGCCAATTTCTCTGACAAGATATTGCAAGGGTTGCTGTTTCTTAGTAAATAATGATTTTATTGCATCTCTTTAATGAACTGATAACGTGATACACAGTAAATTATCTGCATCTATAACATTACTGAGGATAAGCAGCGTGGTTTTAGTAATTTATACCACAGAGAGACATGCATTATAAAAATAGGAAAATTATTTCCTTTGTTAAATTGTGCAGAAGTCTTTACCTGAGGAACACCAGACAGATTAATCTCCAGAGATCCACTCGCTTGTATTTAAGCTGTTGAACTGTTCGCTGTTTTTTTCCTCAGAACAGTTGAAAAAAACATTTTGCGAGCCAGAATTGACACTGTGGGTATTGTTCCTGCTCACACAAGTTATTAAAATAATTACTAAGCTATTTTGAGGTAACTTGAAGCTTTCTTTAAAACTTAAATCCAAATCTGGAGGAATTAGTGTGAATGATTTGCATTGATGACAACCCAAGTATGGCAGCCAGCTTTCCCGGGCACATCCAGCAGTGCAGCACCCCCAGGTGCTCCCTCAGCCCTGGCAGGGACTCAGGGGGGATTTCTGAGTGGGATTTCTGGCTGGGATGGGGTTTGGTGCAGCAGTCTGGGGGATGCCCTGTGTTAGAGATGCTGTGGGTCACAGGGGGCTGCAGAGGGGCTCGTGCCAGACCCCACAGAGCCCCAGAGCAGCACCAGTGGGACCCACAGCATCATCCTGCAATGCTCAGCCCTGGTCCTGCTCCAGGGAAAAGGCAACCCCTGCTGAAGCCCCCACAGGTCCCCAGTCCCTCTGGGATCAGCAGCTGGCTCCAGGCACCCGTGGTGTCACTGCCAGGGGCCACCTGGACCTGGGTGCTGCAGGACACTCATCTCCCATTGCAACCCAAGCAGGGGCTAGCACAGACTTTCCTCACCAGCTGCCAATGGCCCTTTGTGGCCTGAAAGGTGGGATTTGTCACCCAGGCAGGGCAGCAGTGGGTGCACAGTCCCTACAGGGATCCATCTCCACAAGTATAACCCTGGGCAGGTGGGCCAGGGGCTGGGGAATCTTTCCAAGCCGGCTGTAAGCACAGGGCAGCTGGGAAGAGAGGGAGGATGTACCAGGGGCTGGTTTCCTGGTTGTACTTTAGTATCATCATTAACCTTTCCAAGAGCTAACTTCCCAGACAAGCGGGGATCCCAGAGCCCTGGGTCACCCCATTAATCCCCAGCCCACCCTTCAGAGGGGAGCACACTGCTGGCAGACTACAATCCTTCCAGATGTAATCATGTTTTAGCATCTTACTTCAGAATTTTAACGGGTGAAAATTCCCCATCTCGGTGTGAGATTGCATCATGAATTCCCTCTGCCTCGTGCAGCAGGGATGGAAAAATACTACTTTTCATCCCTGCACAGTGCTTGATGTAAGTTTCTGAAAATGAGCGCTCTAGTAAGCCTAAAAATGTAGGATAATATGATTCATTTATAGATCTCTGATAATAGATGTGGTTTCTGTTACTCCGTTACCACACCAAAGATTACTCCTGCTCCTTCAGGAAGGACACAGCACCCTCCTCCTCCCAAACCATTACCATAAAGCAGGATAAACAACAAATACCACCTTATCATTAGCTGCATGGAGCAGTTCCCATTGATTTATGACGCCAAACACCGCAAGGCTGGATCAAGCTGCAAGTCCCTTTTTTGCAAACATTATTTCCACAAGACCGGTGTAAAATACAAGGAGCCGCCTCACCTGGGCTTGGTTTTGTTTACAAAAAAAAAAATATTTTACAACTTGCAGGAATTCTTCCCAATATTAGTTATTAACAACCCCAAGATGGCATTTGCATTTTTATAACCTTGTTACTTAAAAGTGAGACAGCGGAAGGAAAGACTTGGCGCTAGCGTTCCCTGCGTGCTTTAATCCCAGCCTGAGCTTTTTATGCTCGAGAGCACCTTGTGATGCTGTAACTAACCTCAAACCCGGAGCAGCGGGAGGGCAACAAACCCCCGAATACAGCAATGTCATGCTTTACAGGCGTACTCTCCGCAACAGCATGAATGGAGAAAAAAACCCCGGTTGCCAAGGAAACGCTCCAGTCCGGGTAATTATTACAGTAACTGTCTGCACACCCCACCTATAACACAAATGAATAATAAATCAGCCGCTGACTGGCAGCTCTCCGCGGCCGCGCCCGCCGCCGCCCCCTCCCGGCCGCCGCTCGCACCTGCAGCCCGCGCAACGGCCCCGCGCAACGGCCGCGCGCCCGCGGAGGGGAGGGGAGGGGAGGGGAGGGGAGGGAGGGAAGGGAAGGGAAGGGAAGGGAAGGGAAGGGAAGGGAAGGGAAGGGAAGGGAAGGGAAGGGAAGGGAAGGCTCTCAGCGCACCCGGGAACGATTTGCAGGGCTTGATTTAAAAGACGCAGCGGGAGTTGGCAAAATTCACGTATCGTGGGGTTAATGTGGGTTAGAGAGGAGCTATTTGTAACGCAGAGACGCTGCATTCCAAACGCACACATCTGATTTCTTTTAATCCCAGCTCGTTTTTTGCGGCATAAATCACTTAGTTAAAATGAACAGCCAAAACAGCTGGTTTAGACATTCGTGAGACATCCAAAAATCTGCCGCTTTAGATGCCCTAAGCGAGCGATGGAAGGCGCGAAGTGCAGCTCACCTTACGAGGGCCAGGGAGATGGATCAGGTACCTCAGAACCGGCTCCAGGCCGCTCCGGGCCAGGACGGGCCTCTCCTCCCGGCACAGGGCACGGAGCACTGGGCATCCCCTGCTCCTTCCTGCGGCTCCCCCAGCCAGACCCCCAGCCTGGCAATGAACGCCTCACACAGCGAGGTGCTCCCCGCGCAGCCCCTCCTCTGGGTGCGGGCAGGTGCCCAGCACACCTGAGGGCAATTAGGAAGATTAAAGAGCAGTAGTTCCTCCCGACGAGTCATTTGCCGTGGCTAATTGAGGCAATCAGCGCAGAGGGCAGTGAGGGGCGGTGGGACACGGCTGGGACACACGGCCGCGTTCCCAGTGCCCAGGCTGGCTGCTGCCACCGGTGTGTCCCCAGCACTGTGCCCACCTGGCACTGCCCACCTGTGCCCGGGCGGCAGGGCACGCTGACAGCCATGGGGATCCTGCCACCGTGTGCATTCCCGAGCCACCGCGGCGACCAGCTGGCCCAGCCAGCCCGCACTACGGCTCAGGACACACCAAAAAGCCCTTGGGAGCACGGGGAGAGCCAACAGCCCTTCCTCAGCCCCCTGCCCAGAGCCTTCCAGCAGCACCGAGTCACCAACGGAATTTCAAGATTAAAACGTACCCTTATTATCACCTAAGTGAACAAAATACAGAATGGTAGCACTGGGGGTAAAATGTGCTATTAAAATGTACCCTTATTGTTACTTAAGTGAATAAAAGCTCCAGAATGGTAGCACTGGGGGCAAAAAGGCATATGAAAATTAATTTACCCCCAGGAGCCCTTCACACCTCCAATTTGGGGATCTGTTGCTCCATCCCACGTTTACTTCATTGGTGGCCACCTGCAGCACTTCTTAGCTCCAGTGTTGCAGAGAAAGCAAATTTTAGGTCCTCACAGAGACAGCCTTCACATGATTGCTTTTTATTGCTTAGATTTTTATCTGCTTTGATAGATTTAATTTTTTGTTGTTGTTTGGTGTTTGTAAACATTCTATAAAATGCCTACAGCCATCTCTCTTGCTCTAGGCACTGCAAGTGAGTCTGCTGCTAAAGCCCAAGTGAAGAGAGGGAAGACGAAGGCTCATTCCAGCTCGAGAGCCCTCTGACAATTAAATATACTGCAGAAAGGCACAGACACACTCGGGCTCCCTATTAGGGAAAACACTCATGTGCTTAGTTTTAAGCATGTGGTTAAATCCATTCTTCTTTACAAAATCTCTGAGACATAAGCACATGCCAAAGTGCATTCCTGAGTAAGGATGCTTCCCTGAACTGAGGCCATAATTCATTAAAACCCAAGGTGCATTTATCCTACTTTTTCTCGTGAGCAGAGATGTGAAAAAAGGGGAGGGGAGACAAAAAGAAAACAAGCAAAGAATTAATTTTGATTTGAAACTGATCTATGGTGACAAGGGGCATTTGGTTTGTTGAAGTAACTGGAAGCGGGAAGTATTTCAGAAGATCTCTAAATAAATCTTTTTAAAGGGTTTTTTTTCTCTCTCTCTCCCCCTTTCTTTCTTTCTCTCAGTTTTCCTCTAATTACCCATGTCTGGTAGTCTTGGATCTCAACCCCTTGTTATTTAAAATACATATTCATGGAACTATATTTTACAGTTGCACTGTTCTGGTTACAAAATAGCTTCTACTTTTCTAGGACATAATTTCATTTTGTTTAGCCAAGAATTCATTAAAGAAGCTATAAATAACCTCCTTTAAATATTTAGCCGTGAATAGAGGGTGGACTGGCATTGATGGCTTATTTTAGTACTAATGCAATATGCTTAAAAAAAAAAAAGAAGTCCACATTGGAGCATGAATCAAGTTAATCATTAACACTTTCAACGTGACTCTGGGGCTGTGCTGGAGCGCTTGCCCCTCGCAGCCGGCGCGCTGCGGGCACAGCAGGGCTGCACAACTTTCCCTGCAGCTCTTCCTGCAGCCAAACACAATTTGCTCTGTCCCAAGGGGGAAACGTGGCCCCCAGTAGTGGTGGGCTGCTGCTCCCCCTGCCCTCCTGCTGCCACACTTGGCCAGAGTTTTCTGCCCATGAAACCACTGTGGCTTCCCAAACTCCTAGCAGGGATCCACAGGGTGCCTCTGCTTACGTTAGAAGTCACCTTAGAAAGAGAAACTCCAGTGCCTCCACCTCCCTTTCAAACAGAGAGAGGAGTGCTGAGACAAGGGGGAGCTGGTGGTTCTGTTCCAAAGCCACACCATGAGCTCATCTGCTGTGATCTGAGAGCAAAGGATCTGGGTACAAGGCACAGCTATTTTAGGGGAAGGTGAGGAAACAGCATTATCTGCTTGCCAAGATTTGGAAAATCAGATGCTGATGGCTCTCAGGCTCCCCATTTACAAAGTCACAGTCCCTCCTTACCCCTCCCAGGTCTTCCTGCCTCATCTTTTAGGCTGTGGCTTGATGGTGTCAGTTGGAGAGCACCATCAGTTTAAGGTACTCCACTCCCCATGTCCTCTGCCATGGTTTTCCCTTGTCCTTGCTCAACATGCAATCCCTGTAACTGTGCTGATACAGACATGTTGAGAGATTAGGAAACTCGCTAGGTTCAAAAACCCACACACTAATGAAAAAAAAAAAAGAAACCAAATCCAATAGTTTCTTTGTAAAGCCCATCTCTGTCACCTACTATCACTCAAGGGGTGGCTCCTAACAACAAAAGCTGTGTCAGCAAAATGAGGGGAAGGCAGGAAGATTGGAAGGAAGGAGCTGCTGGGCAGGGAATCCTGAAGCCAGGACTGCTCTCAGTCTTGAAGGATACACCAAACTGTACCCTGACTGCTGCAGTGCTGTTGCATTTTGAAATAAAGCTGAAGCATTAAGACATTTTTCCTTAGTGCTGACTCCCTCTGGGCATTCCCAAGACAATTACAATGTTTTCTGAGTATACAAAAGAACTAGGAGATTTTGTAATCAAGAGTCTGAGTTTATGCTTCTCTCCTTAAGAGCATTCCATTTCCATGGACATTCATTAGCAGGAGGTTAAAACACAATGGCAGAAGAGAATGGACTGCTTTTATGTCCATGTGGTAGTAAACACTTCAAGCTAGAAATGCGAGTTCAAAATAAAAACCTCTCTGTGGAGCTTCCAAATTAGTAGTAAAGCAACAAAAACCACACCAGTTTCACAGCTTTTTTACTGAAAATTTAATTTTACAAAATACCCTTTTCCATCAAAGAAACTTCCCTGCAATGTACATGAACCTGGCATTTTATAGACCTGTACAGTGAGATATCAGAGAGGTTTGAAAGAAGGAAAAAAACTTTTAGCAGACACCTAGTTGCAAAACCTACAGCAATGTGAATACAAGTGTGTCTTAAAATGCTAAAGCAAGTAATGTAATATAATTGGTGAATCTATTTGAAATGTGAAAAGTTTCCTTAAAATGGTCCATATGGTATGTAGAACATCACAGCTGGCACAAAACTGCCTGTATTTAGTTTTAAACACAAAAACAATGTATGTAAGGAACAGTTTTTGAAAAAAGAACCCAAGTGCTGCTATCATAAGGCAAACATATACAAAGGTGCTGACAGCACACAGGGAAACCGACAAAATAAGATGAATACTCAAGTGTTCAAACACTGAACTGTTTGTTTTCCTAATGCTGCCAGCAAACGTTGAGGAGATAACGGTGCCAAATTACCACAGGACAGCCTGGTAACGGTGGGTGCTACAGAGACGCCTTTATATCATCTCCAGAGAGGTGAAAGCAGGCAAGAGGGCTCGTGCTTGGGCTCAGCAGCACCTACTGAGTCTGCTGCATCCTGGCAGCTCTGAATTTGGAAATCCTCTTGACAGGTTCCTCTGGGGCGTCGGACAAGAGCTCCTCTGATTTGCGCTCCAGAATGGTCGGCAGCACTGGGTGAGCCAGGACTGGGTGCGGCATTACGGAGGGAGACAAAGGCTCCTTTTCTATGACAGTTCCAGAAAATGCCTACAACAGAAGAGAATACTCAGAATGAGCTAATAAAATGCAAATGTGAAGCTATGCCCATAAGGTCATTACCCTATATTAGCCTGATTAGAATTGTTATTTCTTCTAATCAAAAGTAAAGAAATATCCTTAAATCAATGATTGTTGCCTGCATAAGTAACCACATTGTAATTAACCTCAAAATATAGCTTGTTCAAGGATGACTGAATGAAAGACAGTATCTTAAAAGTACTACTTAATCTCATTCCTACTGCATAAATGATGTAAAAATCTGCTTCCTCACTGACACACGCTCGAGAAATCAAACAGCTGATGTAATACACAGTTTTATTTTGGATATGAAATGGAGAGACTTTGCAAAGTTGATGTCAGCATTTCCATCATACGTCATTTTATGACTTAGTATCTTCTAACTGCATCAAGCTGACACATTGCATATGAACTGGCAAGCACATATTTTGATTCTTCTTTTCTCCCTACCAAATATGATCAAAAAATGGTGAAAGCCATTTATATTTAAGAGAACAGCAAACTTGCTTTCAACTATTTCTTTCTATAAAAGGCCTAATAAAAACATCTAATGTTTAAAAATTCTAATTTATATGCGGCCAATTATGTGACAATCCTTTTCAACTTAGCAAAGAAATGACCATGATTCCTGGAAAACAAGCAGCTCAGAATTACTTTTCATAAACATATTTAAGAACAAATCACTCCACTCTGTATTGAAAACAGAGAATTCAGAATGCCCAAGGACAAGGGGAAGCAGTTCACATCCAAGGTCTGATGCTCATGCTGGGCACAAAGGAATGCACACCAGATTTAGTCACTATGCTTAGTTCTGCTTTTTCATAACTCAGTTACCAACAAAGACAAAGCAAAACAAACAGGCCATTCTGTTCTTGCAGGACCTGCAAAAAAAGCAGTGTTTTTTGTTTTCTGCTCCAGTAGCCCAAGTGTGCCTAAAGCTGTGCTTGTACAACTCTGTTAATCTAACAAGAAGCTTATTTTCAAAAACAGGTAAGCAAAGCACAAACTAAGTGATGGTGGTAAAATTAGAAATAAAAAAGTTAGCGTGTTGCAAATGGTAATGGAGAAATAATGGATTTTAAACACCCACAAAAACAACCAAAAGCAAAACAACAGCATTTAGGGAAGCACATCTGACTGGAGTGTTTTGCTTAATCTCCTTCAGTTGCTTAGAAAATACATTACATTGTAGAGAATAATCATGCCAGACTCAGGTAATAGACTGATGGGTAATATCTAAAGTGTACTTAGATGTTTTATAAAAATATAGCAAATATATTCCAGAAAGTATACAATGTAGAGTGCTAACTCCACAGATAAATTTTCCATCATGAATCTTCACATCCTGCCTGGATTCATCTGAAGTTGTTTGCATGAAAAATGGTGATAAACAACAGCTTTTATGAGGAATTCATTTGTTGTCAAAAATAATTTTTGCAAAAGTAGTGCTTTCATTGAACTTGTCCATTGCACTGGGAACTACTGAAGACTCAAGTTTTATCTAGTTTGAAAAAATTAGTGTTAAGTTCTTACAAAACAGAAATGAATACGCTATGCCATGAATCTCTACATTTAATTCCTGTATTCACCCAGTCACTAAGCAACTGTACATCTTCCCCTACATTGAACAGTCTGTCTTTTATGATGAAGCCCTGAACTTTCCAAATACATGTAAACAGATTTGTTTGGGATCCCTAATGGCTTAGTCTGGAATAGGATGAGTAGGGGTGCAATGCTTCCTTCCACCAGGCAGTTTCTCTGCTATTGGCACATCAAAATAGTAATTCAGCTGGTATCTACATGTTTTAAACTTGAAACACTCCTTGGAAATTAGCTGCCTAGTAGTGCAAGACAGGTTAGAGAATCACCTCTTCCTTTGATCAGTTACAAAGTACAGATTTCCCTCTTTTTGTCTAAAATCCTGCTGTCTGTCCTGCAGTGAAGTGGTCAGGATGACTGAGCACACAGGTTTCAGTAACACCAGTGAGTGACCACTTTGTTGGATCCTTATGGAAGAGCTTCAAGTCTTGGGGAAGCCACGAGGTGAGCAGCTCCTCCCTTCTGCCCCTAGGATGTGTGTGACAGAGGCCTGTCACCTGCTATGTCCTTCTGAAGCAACTAGGTAGGAGTTAGAAAATTATTTTAAAGAAATAAAACTGATGGTATAGACAACTAGAGTGATTAGATTTCTCATTTTTATCCCTGCCAACAATCAATAATGAATTAAAAACTGTACCTCAGTTGTCCCTGAAGAGGGAGGAAGCTTTTTCGGTAGCTGCTGCTTCCCCTCCCCCTCCTCTTCCTCGAGGATGCCTTCACTGTTGTCACTCTGAGTGGCTTCATCACAGCTAATACTCCTCTGAACTCCTCGTCTGTCATCAAACTCAGCAGCACTGTTCTCACTGGTATCGCTGCAAACACTGTTCTCTCTGCTCCGAGACTTCAGGATTGATTTACGAGGGACATATTCTCCATTCACAACATCAACAAAGACTCTATAAAGGAAAATGTTAGCTTTAATAAACCATTTCAGGATCAGATGACAAATTTACAGTGATCTTGCTTTGTCTTTTGTACAAATTAATTATGATGTGCTTTCCCAACTTTTTCGCTGCAGAATGACAATACTGTACCTTCAGAGGCACTTTATTTACCAGTGTACAAGAACCAATTCTGCAGAGTGAATGCTGTTATGCCCTTTATTCAAGCATTAAGTTGGTACTTATTTTCAGCAGAAAATGCATAGCTCTTTGAAAAATGTTACAAAACAGAAAGGTGTGAGTTAGAAAAAGTTAGGAAAAAGGTAAATTAAATGATGACCAGGGTTGTTTCTGTAAAGAGAATCAGATCATAATCTGGGAATGTTTTCTGGAGTTAAGTCCTTGTCAAATGTAGAATACAAAAACAAATACTTGAAACATTCATTGCACATGGAAAAGATGGAGCTTTCTCCTGACAAGTGTCATAATCTGCTTTCAATTAGAAACAAAATTTAAAAAATCAGCTTATAAGATCAGATCAACAGGAAGACACTTTTCAAGTATTAACAGACTGTGAACTGACAAAGATGGCTCTTGTGCTCCCTCTCCGTGACTTGAGAGAGTCAAGGGTGGGTGGAGGAGAATGAGAAGACAATGCCAATTTTATCAAACTCATAAAGGAGGAGCCCAATGACTGGATGAGTTTTGAGGGTGTTACTTGTTTCTAACAGCTTTATTCATCAGGCACTTACGGAAATACATCACTAGAGAAGATGGAGTTTGCAGAGCTCAGGGGGAGGAGCACGACAGAATCTTTTGCTCATCTTCAGCCCCTGCAGCCGCAATTACAGGATGTGGTTTCACTTTTAACACTTTGTAACATGTTTAACATATTTAGGTACCCAAATACAGAGACATACAGTGGAATTTTCACAACCACTCAATCCAATAGGTGTCTGTGTTTATCCTTACAAACCTATATACTTGTTTTAACTATCCTGTATACCTTAGTGCTTTGTACAATCCCCTAAGCCCAGCACTGTTTTTCAAGCTCTGTGTGTGTGGGTGTCCTACAGGTGAGCAGTACCTTTTATGGAGAATACAGAAAGTGACAGAGGCCAGGAAGAGGGAATGCAAAAGAAACTATGCAAGCAAAGAGCTGAGTATGTTTTGAAGACATAGAAAGGAAGAGAGAGAGTCCAGCAAATCAATAACCAGGAAAGCAGGAGTATTACAAGGGGTAGATCTGGTCAGTTCTGTTTGAAAACAAACACAGAAAAAAATGGCAGGGAATTAACCAGAACACATAACATAACTTTTTTTTTTCTTTTTTCCTTTCTGAGGATGATACATACTGGCAAATTTACCTCCATTTCAGAAGCTCCGGAAAAGCAGGTAAACGAAGAATTGCTATTTGGAAAAGGAAGCGTTAAACTCAGAAATATTTTATGGATACAAAAGCACAGCAACCATGCAGAAGGCACAAACTTTCATTTTTAAGTAGTAAATTCAGTTCCAGCTGTTTCTTGCAGGAAACTGTAGGTGGGGTTTCACACTCTATGTGGACAGAAATGAAAGGAGAAGGTCTGCTCAGGGGAAAGCTGCACCATAAATTACCCACCGGTAAATGTCTGCTGGGGTTTTGATGTTGGGCAGCTCTGGAGCTGCATGGCCATTGCCACTGCTGTTCCTCCTTTTACGCTTGGCCTCTTCTTTCTTCTCACTGAATTTCAAAGTAGTATTTTTTCCTGTGTTTATTCTTACCTGAAAATTGAACACAAATGACGGTCTAGACCATAAAATCAACAATCACCAGGCTGCAGATGAACTGATTCCTGACATTCTCCTACCCAAGCAGTTGGGGACTAGGAAGCATAGGTAAATTAAACAAATGTATGAATGGTAACATTCATAGTGTGCACTGTTTATTCTCTACCACTTGCACTAGGCTGGGGCATTTCTTTGCCCTCATGTGCACATATTTTGCATATAAAATATGACAGTCTGCTTATTCAAGCTCTGCTCAACAGCTGAGCTGCTCAAAGGCCAGTTTCAAGGCAAGTAAGAAGTCTTTTAAGTAACTCCTAGACAGGATGCTGCTTTTTACAACAGCCACAAGCCAGAACAACAAGGCAGACATCTGAAGATCATTTTTTTAATACCATATTTAGGACAACAGGATCTAAACAGTGGGGTTTTAATAATATGAAAAAAAACCCCAGTGTCACCTCCAGCTAGCATTCTACTACATCTACAGATCTAAAGTTTTCAGGTTTACATATGGCATATACATTTTATGTAATCTCTTGAGCAAAAGATAAAAATTAAATGAAGTACAAACCCTTTTAGGTTCCACAGTGTGAGAGAAAAAAATAGTTGGAACAGAGTTATCTCCAACATCTCTGTCATCTTCATCATCACTGTGATAATAAGTGGAGCCATTAAGGTGACCCACAAACAAGTCTGAATTCCCAAATTCTTTATGGAAGTTGCCCTGAGTAATACAGTCCTCTGCCCTACAGGTCCCATTCACATCTGTGTCCTTGTCCTCCTTCTCGTCTTCAGAAGAGGTTGCGTCTTCTCCATTTATCCCAACTGCATCGGGCATCCTATGGAAAGAAAAATATCTATGTGAACCAGAGGCAAGTCGTGCTCTTGAGAGACACAAACATACAAAAAGTAATGAACTTGCCTGCATGTAACTTTCTTTACCTAGGTGCTGTATTTTTAGACAGACAGTGCAACTTCTTTGTGCCCTCTAACAATGCCTGTGTCCTTCCCATACCAACTGGAAATACCAGAACTGTGACATCATGGCTAACAACCCATGTATTGCTTGCAGATCACAATAGATCATAGGATGTCATAGAGCATTAAATGAATAACTCCCACATGGAAAACTATGGATTTTCATAGCCTGTGGGAAATTAATTTCACTTCCCCCTCTTCATCTTAAAGAAAAAAAAAACCAATAGGCTGGACTGCTGTGGTTGCACAGAGGCAGATTTTAGGAGCTCTGGCACTGCAGTGTGTGCTTTGTTCACGTCCCACCCTTCTTCCCACCTACTGTTCACGTCCCACCCTTCTTCCCACCTATGATAATTTTAATTCCACCTGTGTGGTCAGCTACTCACCCTGCTGGTGAGACCCTCTGTGTACCAGCAGCCCCACAGCTCTCTGGACTCCAGTCCTGCCTGTGCCACAGCAGCACTTACCTGTCAAGTTCACCAAGCATCTCTTCTTGTCTCTCGAGCTCTTCTAAGCGGGCCCACAGCTCCTCCTCTGACTGAAAACGACCCATTGGTTTTGTATCATTTCCATTTGCTGCAAAATCTACCTCAAAAACATTTGATACTTTTGGCTTTGAATGAGGTTTGTGAGCAGTTCGGTATTTTCCTGCGTAATAAAAAAATAAGATGCAATTACTAAGGCGACTGACTGAAAAATCCAACAAAAATATCCAACAAAAAACATTTGAGGGGTGGGAAAAAACCTACAAAGGAACTAAGTAAGGAATATGGGCAGAACATTTTCCATTTCAAACTATTGTTTAACTGTTTAAGTGAAACCGTCAATGAACCAGAGCAGCAGCACAGGGTAATAGTCTCCGGATGTTACAGAAATACCGAGGCAAAGCAGAGATGTTTATTTACAAAGCAGGAGACACTGATCCTGTGACAGTTTTATTACAATGTGGGGTTTTTCCCCTCTTGTGCCAAACAGTAGATTTTGATTTGATCTGATAGATATCAACATGTGAATGTGGCATTTGCTCACTGTCCCATTAACAGCGGGTTTTATTAACTAGGAAAACAAACCTGGTTTGTATTTTAGCTCATTTTTAATAATCACACTTGAAGAATAGAGTCTTTTTGTAAATTTACAATGAAGACCATTAGAAATTATCTCCAGAGTTACCTGGAAAATCTGATCAGATCCAGTAATTTTTAATCACTTACTTAGTGAAAAAGACCCACTCTGAAAATCATACAAAAACCTGCCTTTCAGAAATAGAAAATATAAACCCCATTTAAAGCCACAGAGGTGACCTGAGATACACACTTGTGAGCAAATGGCAGTCAGTGACAAGTTCTTGCTGTCATTTAAAAGCCTTGCTCCCTGGTAGAACAGTGCATCCACTGAGGATGGGGAATACCTGTTCCTGTTTGAGTGCTGTCTGGCACATAGGGAACAAATCCTAATGCTCCAGCCCTGTCTGGGTGAAGGGCAGGCCTGTGTGTTTGACCCCTTTTCCCTGACAGCAGCACTCCCAGGGCCACTGCCTGTTCCTGAGAGCTCCCAGGCAGGCTCCCAAGGGAAGCTGCCTGCCCCCTGCCCATCACCACCCACACAGCTCCTGCACCTCCTCCCAGGAATGAGGACCCATCCCCTTCCACCACTGCCACAAATGCAGTGGGACTCCAGTGGCTCTGTGTGTTATGAAACTGCTTTGTGATTCAAACCAACACGAGTCCAATGTCTTCGTTACTCAGCATCCTTTGTGTTTTAAAATCTCTATTAACCAACTGTGCAGCCATTTTTTTTTAATTTTAAGAACTCATGGCTTAAAGATATCCTTATTCAAATACGTCAGCTTATACTTTAATCCTGAGTTAAATACAAATTCAACAGCAACATTAAAAAGCAAACAGGTGACTGCAAGTAATGCTGGAATGTGTGTCCCCTACTCTTCCATGGGATAGCACTTTTCATCATCTCGTTAAGGAAAGGCTGAAATGTGTTTTAGTGAGATTTGAATATAAATTGAGGTAAGCCAAGCAATCAGAGTAACTTGTGAGGATTTCATTTGCTATAATTACAAAATTAATAAATAAAATTGGAAGGATTAGTTAACAATCTATTTCAATTTGATTGTCAATTTGTGCCCTCCCAGTTTCTGTTACCCTTCAGTATTAACCACTGACTTAACTACCAAGGTAAGCACATAGCTTCCTGCACAACAGAAAGTGCTTCAACATGCCTGTGATTCTCCCTAATTCAACACAGCTT